>NC_086448.1:380395783-380695783 GCF_028390025.1 Pseudophryne corroboree
CCTATTTGTACATCTTACATCAGACCTGAATTTAAAGCCTACAAAAGTAAACCATAGATAAGAGTGTAAGGACTTATGTCACTAAATAATCAAAAAGATATAATAAAGGCATAGAAAGCCTACTGCAAATAAAGCTAAACCATAAAGCCAATTCACACAGCAAATGGACTACTATAACAAAAATCTATAGGAAACAATTAAAGCTTAACGCTTCATTGAGGCCTTGTAGATGCACAGTCTGCAACTTATGTATCCACCATGTCTCTTTCTGTAACAGGGTTTTCCCCCTGTCACCACCCCTCACATTGACTGGAACGTGATCTATTATCCTATATTGGATGGTCGCCAGAGAATGGTTGCAGCTCTTAAAGTGTCTGGCTACTGGAAGGTCACTTCCTCTACCCGCTAAGGCAGCTTGAATACTGGATCTATGCAGGGCAATTCTTTCTTTGAACTGTCGTATGCTCTTTCCAACATACAAAAGGCCACATGGGCACTTAATATAATACACGATAAATTTACTTGTGCATGTCAGAGCATACCTGATCTTAAAAGTTTTCCCTGACCTTGGGTGTTGGAATACATCACCTATTTCCAGGCAACTACAGGTCGTATATCTCGTACATCTGTAGTTGCCTGGTATGCGTGTGAGGAAATGCAATGGTTTCTCAGGACCTAGATTAGAAATATCATTATGAACCACAATGTCTTTGATGTTGCGTCCCCATCTGTACGAGGCAATCAAGGAGGTGTTTTTCAATGTGGCCAATTCTTTGTCTCTTGAAATCACAGGCCAGATTCCTTTGGCCCTACTGTACAGATGTTTACTGGCAGTTGTATAGTCCTGTGTCCACACCATCCGGGACCGTTCATCAAGGCGTTTTTTTAGTCATCAAAGCCACTTGTCATGGAATGGCTAAGGCTTTATCCATGGCTTTTTTGAGTGAATCTGTGGTATATCCTCTGGCTTTAAATTTTTCTGCCATGCTGTAAATCTATGTATGGGCATCAGCTTCATTATTACAAATCCGCCTGATCCTCAGGAATTGGGGGAACGGAAGACTCCACTTTGTTGATTCTGGAGATGGAAACTGTTCGCTCTTAACACTGTATTACGGTCCATGGGCTTATAGTACATACTGGTGTTAATACTGAAACCAGTCCCAAGTGAAATAGCTACATCCAGGTAGTGGATCTGTTCAAAACTGCACTCAAAGGTAAATTTAATAGCAGAATCTTTTAGATTAATCAATTGCATCATATCTTTAAATTCAGCCTCCGTACCTGCCCATATGATGAAGATATCATCGATATAGCGGCGGAATAGAAAAACTTTCTCAGAGAGGCCCTCATTCTCAAAGAACAAACTTTTCTCTAATTCACTCATAAACATGTTGGTGAAAGTGGGTGCCACACATGATCCCATGGTGCACCCAGTTTTCTGGCGATAAATCTTATTGTCAAATAGGAAGTAATTCCTCCCCAATGTGAGCCCTAATAAAGTAATGAAAAAATTAATTTCCGGGCCACATTATTCCGGTTGATTCCTAAGAAATGCTTCCATAGCCAGTAGACCCCTATCGTGGGGAATACTAGTGTACAAGTTGGCGACATCAACTGTGCACAATAGATGACGAGTCGGTAACGGTGATACGGACTGCAGCGTTTTAATAAATGTGGTGGTATCCTTAAGGCACAGTGGTAATTTCTGAATCAGCGGCTGTAAGTAAAAGTCCAAAAACTTTGATAAATTATAATAGAGAGAATCCCTGGCCGCGATTATCGGGCGTCCCGGAGGATTGACCGCATCTTTGTGAAGTTTAGGGTGCCACGCTCGGCGTAAGTTGGGGTTCCTCCTACAACCGAGTTTTGGCTGAAGGGACAGCTACGTGTGAGGAGAGTAAACGAGGTGGCTGAATGTAATTCATCCTTATGGGGTGGAAGCAAAACTAAGTGTTAACATTGATCGGAGGGCGTAAAGAAAAGGAGGACTTCGTAGGAAGATAACTGTAGTTTTAATGAATAATCAGGCTGTACACGAATATTGAAGAAATTGAAGAAACTGGAAGAATTAGAGTCTATGGTTAAATGACTTGAAGAGTGAAGCTGAAGAACTCCGGTAAAGAAGAACTGAAGACTGTGTTTTATGATTAAAGACGAGGCTGAAGTACTTGGACTTTGAATAAATGAAGATGTGGTTTGTGATTGAAAGACGAGGCTGAAGAACTTGGACTTTGAAGAAATGAAGACGTCTGCGGGAACCGCCGTTAGCACCTGGAGCTCCTCTACGACCTGGGACCCCGTGAGTGCTTCAACGAGTGGCAAGGGACTTAGACAGCAGGACTGCAGCAGCGTTTAGGTAACCAATGGATGAGAGCAACCAGGACCAGGGATCCAGAAGTAACCTGGGAGCACAGAGTTGGAGAACCTTTCACAAGGAGGTAACTTGAAGCACTGGCACTCTCCCTCTGAGCCAGCCTCCTTTTGTAAGGGGAGAACACGCAGGATTGGCTGGACACAGATTGGGAACTTCATTGGTAATACTCTGGTGTCCAACATGGCTGCCCCCAGCACAGGATACATACTTAGCTGTTAGCACACAGCTTTAGCCATCTTCTGTCTCTGACACACTGGATGGCGTGTCTGCGGCAGCAGGGAGCGGCTGGCGGCGAGTCCTCCTGGACGGAGGTGCGGCTGCCAAGGGCCGGGGGCCGAGGGTCTGGAGAGCCGGGCGCTGCGGCGGGGATCGCTGCAGTAAGGTCCTCTGGTGGTGACACAGGGCGCTGCGGCGGGGATCGCTGCAGTAAGGTCCTCTGGTGGTGACACAGCATAGTGTCACCACCAGAGGACCTTACTGCAGCGATCCCCGCCGCAGCGCCCGGCTCTCCAGACCCTCGGCCCCCGGCCCTTGGCAGCCGCACCTCCGTCCAGGAGGACTCGCCGCCAGCCGCTTCCTGCTGCCGCAGACACGCCATCCAGCGGGACGGTAACCCGCGGGAGCACCCGCCGGAGGTAAGGCTCCGGAGAGATGGTATAAAACACCGGAAGGATCGGCCACTGTTCGCTCAAAACATCTCTGGTTTTGGAAGTGATGATGCCATCTGCCACTGCTGTCTTAAGGATCTCCTTCAATTCTACTTGGTACTGTAGAGTAGGGTCATTGTCAAATCTTTCATAGGTGGCTGTGTTATCCAGTTGTTAATATGCTTCAGTTTTGTATGAGGTCAGGTCCTGAACCACCACTCCCCCACCTTTGTCCGCTGGACATATGGTAATATCTTTATAATTACCCAATTGCTTCAGTGCCAGATACTCGTCATTCGAGAGGTTGCGCACACCTGTATGTAGATTCGGGGTGCCTTCATCAATATATGTTTCCATACAGTTAGTAAATGTTTTGATACTCTTGTTCAGAGAAAAAGGATTAAAAGTAGACTTCTTGTGAAGTGGAGCTGGTTCAGTTACAGTCGTATTATTTGCAAAGTGTTCTTTGAGCTTGACTCGACGATTCAACTTAAATAAATCGACCTTATTCGTGAATACATCAGGCATACGAGGAGGAACAAATGAAAGTCCCTTATTTAGCACTTTGATCTCTGTAGTGGTTAAAACTCTAGACGATAGATTAAACACTATGTTTTCTTGAGCGCAGATTTTGCTGGCTTCCCTTTTGTTTTGGCTCCCCCTGCATGTTCGGGCTCTTTTATATGCTCGTTTTTTGAGCGAGTTTTGACTCCTGTAGGTTGTTTCTGGGAAGCAGATGTAGAGGCACATTCTGTATCGCTAGAGGATAGTGCAGTGCTAGACTGATCCATTTCCAGTGCAAACTTTTTGGATTTCCTTTGAAATCTCGTTTTTTTGTGTTGTGCAGATGTTTTATTATAAACCCAACTATATACCTGATTGAGGTCATAGTCCCTGTTGACTGTGACTCACTTTGATTTCTTGAAATTAATCAAATCAACCTGATATTTCTCTATCTGTGTAGATAGTTTCTCAAGCCAATCTGGCGATGATTCTGCTTTTATTTTGGCTAGGTGAGTATTTTCAAAGGCGGTTATTTTTTCTTTTGTAATTTCCAGCTCTCTTCTGGATTCGGCCAAAGCCAGCAAAATCAGGTCAAACGAACAACGATTCAAGACTGCTGCCCACTTTCTGCAGAATTCAGGGTTATGCCGACCTATGGTCGGTCGGAACATTTCTTATTCTGAACCCTTGTGGAATCCTTTTATCTCTGAAATAATCAGGTAACGTGACACTGTGAAGTAAGAAGTCTACCTCACTTTTTTAATTTGGTTAATAATGAAATGAGATGTTCAGTAGTGTCCACATTAGTAGTAGATATAAGATCATGTGAAAACAAAATAGCTTCAGCTTCAGTGTCCGTATGTGTAAGGGTTTCCCCTTCTGGTAATGTAGGAATATAAAATCCAGGTACCTCTATTGGTACAGACATCCTAAAGCACCGTGCAAATTTATATACAGTGTAATCCTCCCATTCGCTGTGTCAGGTTCAATATATGCAAATTCAACAGCAGGTGCCCCGACTAGTAGAACCACAAGAGTAAATCTCTGTAGATATAAACAAAATGCGTCTGGCACTCACGTTTAGTAGCATTAATGGCTCTGGTGCACAACGTCTCAAACGAGTATGTAGATCCAAGGTAATGGAGACACTCAGAAAAAACAACAGTCAACACCACCGCTGGTAAGGTCAACGTTTCAGGGACCTCTCCATTTTATCAAGCCACAACCAGCTACATCAAAAGTCAAGGTATAAATACACAAAATCAACTTACCAACACCAATCTAAGGGAAAGGCAAGCTAATCCCGGCCGGCGCTACGTGACGTCACAGGCACGACACTTGCACCTGGAATCAACGTCGGGTAGGGGGCGCGGCTCTATCACCCTGATTTTTTTTCAGCACTGATTTTTCAGCACTGATTTTCCAGTGATACCATTATACCACCTCTGCTATATGCTTTAAGAATGAAGTCACAAATGTATCGAGGTAATATTGACACTGTGGGGTATATTTTTTTTCAGCACTGATTTTCCAGTTTTCATTTCTCTGACACCTCTTCCATATGCTGAGTGAGAAGGTCTCGCATTGTCATTAGAGGCAGAAGAAGATGCTTCACTGAAATTGAAGAACCAACACTCAGAAATAAAGGCCAAGACTTGAGCCTTTCCTTGCTACTGCGTGTGGGGAATAGCAATGTTAGGCTTCATCTGCGTTAATGACTGGCAGGTGGATTGCTTGACAGGATAATATGCTAGTGCAGCTAAAACAGAGTTGTGATGTGCAGACTTTGGATGCAATGCTAAACCCAGGAAGCAATGAGAGTTCAATAAGGTAACCATACACTAGGACACAGGTGAATATAGAAGAGCCAGAGTTTATTGCATGACAGCATATCAATATAAAAAAAACTTGTGGAAATGGCATTTTGTCCAGGCTTATAGAAATGACGTGTAATCTCAGAATCTCAGAACGCACAGTGAATGAAAATAATTAGCTTAAAACAGAATTCATGACATATAGTCCAGCACAGCATAAGAATGGTGTTTTATTGAAATAACAGTTCAAGTTGGAAGCCGGCAGAATCAAATCACTGAGGACCACTTGTATGGACCAATAATGCACAGATGAATGCTGATGCAGGAACAAAGTTCATAAGGACAAAAGAACTGGGAGCAGGAATAACTTAAGTACTGTAGTTCAAAGCTGGAGACAGCTATGATACTCAATACAGACCAGGCAGAATCCCTCCAATGCAAAGACTCAGGGAACAGGTTAATCCAGGTAATGTTCTCCAGACCAGGTATCAGAAAGCATCTACAGTAAGTAATATAACCGGCATTGGAGAGCCGGGCTGGATGGCATATATCAGACACACTGACCAATGAGGGAAACCTGGGAGTGTTTAAACTAATTGCAAACTCAATACAGCTGCAGCACTGCATGAACACACAGGACCAAAAACAAACAGGGAACACATAATAAAATGCAAATTCTGACAGGTTGCTAATGTCAGCTGATACCAGGTACATTCTAAACAAAGGGAATGCAACAGCTGACAATCACCAACAGCAACAGGATCGTAACGGGCATGTTGCCAATTTTATATTTTTCTGCAGTAAACTCACCCTTTATTAGAGGTGTTTTTTCCTTTACCAGTGTAAAATCTATTTTTTTTTTATTTTAGATGCCCTGACCTAAACCCTCTTTACCCTTGAGCATCGGCTTTAGTAGACAATGTTGAAAGACTACGGTAGTATTGTTATGACTAGTGGCAGCTGCTACATTGCGAGTATTTGTTTGCTGCTCCTGCTCTTGTTTTGATTGATCATGATCAATTTTGATGAACATGCACAAGTTGTACTAACAAACTTTTTTTTTTACTTTTTTCACAAATGACAACTCACACTGCAGAGTCACAGTGCTTTACTTAATATAAATGCAGTGGGGATACTGCACCTACAGCACACACAAGTTGTATAAATTTGTAAAACTTTTCTTGCAAATGGCAACTCACACTGTGAAGTCACCATGTGAATGCAATGGGAGATGGCACCTAGAGCACACACAATTTATTGAAAGAAAAACTTTTTTCCACAAATGACAACTTCATCAAAAACTTTTGGGTTCAGCAGATGGCACTATGCACTAAAAAAGGTTAATGCTGCCCCTGTATAATATTTTATATTAGCTCTAGACTGCACTGCGGCCAGTGACAAAAAACATCAGTGTGCTGTGCACCAAGGGTTAATGTTGACCTATATGGAGTACTGGGCTGCAACTGCACTGTGGGTAGTATAAAAAAAAAAACAAATACAAGTGTGTAGTTGCACCAAGGATTAATGCTCAGCACCAGTGTGACACTTATACAGCAGCACCAGTGTGACACACTTACACAATAGATGTAACTTCCAAATTCCTGCACTATAAAAAATAAAAAAACAATGATTTGCTAACTGCCTATACTGTATCTAGCGTGACCAATATTAACACTAAGGAGACAGAGGGGACTGGAGTGGATGGATACTGTAGGTCAGCTCAGCACTGGAGTGGATAGATAGGGGTCAACTCAGTACTGGAGTAGACAGATAGATCAGCACTGGATAGATAGTTCAGCTCAGTACTTGTATACTGTTAAAATGGATATGCGTCATAGGGTCTACATGCATTAGGTCGACCATTATTGGTCGACAGTGACTAGGTTGACACCTGAAATAGGTCGACACAGTCATTAGGTCGACATGAACAAGGTCCACATGGAAAAAGGTCGACATGAGGTGTATTTAACTTTTTTGGTGTCGTTTTCATCATAAAGTGACTGGGGAACCCCAATTAGTGCACTGGGTCCACTCGCCATGCTTCTGGCAAGGTGCCTCGGTCCGCTACCGCTGCGCTCAGCACAGGTTACTATTCCCAATTGTAGTCCACGTGGATCATAAAGTATGCAAAAATTCAAAAAATGGGGAAAAAAAATTGAAAAATGTGTGTCGACGTTTTTCCATGTCAACCTAGTACAGGTCGACCTAGTCACCATGTCGACCTAGTGACCGTGTCAACCTAATGCATGTCGACCAGTAGTGGTTGACCTAATGACTGTCGACCTAAGTGTGGTCGACCTAATGACTGTATACTGTATCATTTTATTTAACACAAACATACTATAAATAACAGTTTGCTACAGGCTGAAACAGATAATAACATATTTGTGGTTTTTAATTTGCTAGAAGATAATGCTTTACTTTATTATGTTTATATTTATCAAGCAAGGCAAGGAATTTTCCAATATACTGTATAACTTGTCTGTGCACTTAGGTTAAGCCCTATTTTACTCATAGGAAAGTTAAACAGCACCACATGGTTCATACAATTGATTTTGGAGACAGAGAATCACATTGCTTTGAAACATTGACTGCTGCTAGGTTACAGATCTACAGAGATTTTTTTATTTTTGACTGACTAATTTCACAGAGGAGCCAAACGCTGCAAACAATTCAGCAGGTGCATAGCACTGTTATAGTAGAATGAGATCTGTGAATTTAGCGATACCAGGAATACATACTTTATAAATAAGCAAAATGGGTAAAGGAGGAACCACATTACATCAATATATGATTTTCTAAATTCACTTCAGTAAAACTGAGTTTTGAATTTGAAAGTGTATAGTAAGACTCCCCAAACAATTGCTATTGGAACATTATGCAGTAACAAGTGTGAAGCCCATTGGAATGAATAAGAACATTTGCTTGACTTGATTGTTTATAAGTATGGCTAGAGTGATCAGAAAAGCCCTTGGACCCTTGCTGAATCCGTTTGGAGATGCATGGTGGAGCTGTAAAATTGATCTTTGGGTGATAAGCACTTGGATGAGTCTGACCTTCTCCAAATCAGATAGTAATTGAATCATTTAACAGTACTGTATGTGTGAATGTGTCTGCAAGTCTGATTTGTGTGATGGTGGCTTCAGAATCCTGTGTGAGATTTAAAGCTCAAGAGATAATTCAGTGCCGGACAATGCTGCCCTGATCTCCTAAACTCCCAGGGAGATATGAGTATTTGTTTTTTAGATACAAGTGGACGCGAGTGTTGTTCTGTATGGAATATTATGGAGGGTAATGGAAATAGAAGAAGGATCCAAAACTTCAAGTGCTGGTTTAACTTTAACCCCCCCCCCCCCCCCCCCCAATGTATAAACATAAAATGCCTAAAAGTAGAAATTGCATTTATAATATTGTGCAGATTTAGGGCAAAGTGTTTTCAGTTTTCTTAAGGAGAAAATGGGTATGCTGTCCAATTTTCAATGGTCAATATGTCGACGTTCATAATGTTGACACCAGAATGTTGACAATTATGTCAACATTGTTTTCATGCTGACATGATAAATGTCTTCACCTGAAAAATGTTGACATGGAGTAAAAATGACAACATTACAGTTAGGCATAGATTAGAGTTAGGCTTATGAGTTAAGGTTAGATTTAGGGTTACACTTAACTTAAGAAAACATCGTTGAAATTGTGACATGTTGACATTTAATTGGTGTTGGCATACTGCATGTCAACATCGTAAATGTTAACCTGGTGAATGTGTTAATATCATGAGCATTTCAACATTCTCATGCCGACATAGTCACTTTGAACATAAAATGCTGCACCTGAGAAAATGATGACATAAGAGAGATGATAGATCAGCCAGGCAGCAGTGTTTCCTATGTCATATTCCAAAGACACAACTGCCTCCTTCCACAGAGAAAAGAACATTATATACTGTATGTTTTCGAGCATGTTAAAACCGTTATTTTAGCTGTTGAGCGAGACAAAAATAAAGAGTAGTGTATAGGTG
This sequence comes from Pseudophryne corroboree, assembly GCF_028390025.1. Lineage (NCBI taxonomy): Eukaryota > Metazoa > Chordata > Amphibia > Anura > Myobatrachidae > Pseudophryne > Pseudophryne corroboree. The sequence continues at coordinate 380,405,144 of NC_086448.1, forward strand.
CCCAATATTAGAAAGATGCATGCTATAGAGGCTGATAGCTGCAGAGTCATCAGGCAAGAATTCCTGCTCCATTGTTATGCTACAGATTTGTCATCATACATCGTTGCTGCAGTTGTGCCAAATAGCCCCGCTCAGCTCTTCCCCCATTGGGGTCTTTTATTACTACTTTTTTGCCAAAAATATGTCTTAGTCTCACAATGCGATGTGACTAGGATGCACCGGGAGACTGTGCTGATTTATTTGATATGTGACACTTGTACATCTATGCGGCCTAGTCTCTGAATCTGTATTCTAAGTGCTACAATGCAGTGGTCGCAGTTTTTTTCCATGCAAAGTTCCGTTGTGCTTTATATATAGACTTAGTCACACACAGATTTACAAGTTGCATATCAAATTAATCAGCGCAGTCTCCTGGTGCATCCTAGTTTTATTGCATTGATCGGCAAAAAAGGTTCCCAAGATTGCAAGGGACCTGGAGCTCACTCGAGCTACGCATCTCTCGCTACATGCTGTATTGAGGCTAGATGTATGAGGACACATCTGTAGGTACTGTAACTTGTTTTTGTAATGCTGGAGTGAATTTTTGGAGATGTAAATAAAGCTTCATTTATTTTTTTATCAAAAAGAGTGATGGTGTGGCACCCTACAACTGGTACCACTACAACACTATACTGTCCTACTTTGTTATCAAACCTTCAGTTGAAGAGACTCTCATGATGGTATGAGGTGAAAGGCTTGGATAAAACTCTGTAGCAATTACAAGAGGTAGGTGTTAGTGAGAAATGCCCCTACTGTATACTACTCATCTGACATTACATGACAAGTAGTGCTTTACGTGTCTTGGCTGAACCGCTTTGACTGAAATGCTGCACAACATATATTTTGATATGTGCTTGATTTTCTATTACTTCCACTCTGTGCACTGAGAATATCAGTCATACTAGATATATAGAGCATTTTTTTGTGACCAATGCGCAATAAAGAGAGCATCCTAGTTACTCCTAGTTACTGGTATAAGATACAGAGAACATTCTAGAGATGAGCGGGTTCGGTTCCCTGAGAACCGAACCCCCCCCCCCCCCCGAACTTCACTACCTGAGCCCGGATCCGGATCCGAACCCGGCTTGGGTTTTCCCGCCTGACTCAGAAACCAGAACGAGGCAAAAAGTTATCATCCCGCTGTCGTATTCTCGTGGGTTTTGGATTATATATTAGGAGCCGCGCGTCGCCGCCATTTTCACTTCGGCATTGGAGAATGTAACGAGAGGACGTGTCTCTGTCCTCAGTGTCTGCGCGTGAGGGTAGTGGGGTGGCGATTCCAGTGCCGCTTGTGCTGCTCAGTCCAGTGTAGTGTCATATGCTGCATTAGTCCAGTCACAGTGGTGGTGTCCTCTGCTGCCATATGTCCCGTGTAACTGTATAAGTCCAGTGCAGTGGTGCTGTGTTGTTCTGCATCAGTACAGTGGTAGTGTCTTGTGCTGCATCAGTCCAGTCACAGTGGTGGTGTCCTCTGCTGCCATATGTCCAGTGCTGCTGTATAAGTCCAGTGCAGTGGTGATGTTGTCCTGCATCAGTACAGTGGTAGTCAGGGCCGTAACTACGTGTGTGCCAAGTGGGCTTGGCACACAGCGCAGTTGCTCTGAGGGCGCAGGGCCAGCGGCATGTAATGAGTCAAATTGACTCATTACATGCCGCCTCTAAGTCTCTGCGCCGTGCGCCGCGCTGTGAAGATAGAAGACATCAGCGCCCGGCAGCGGAGAAGGAGGAGGGAGGGGGAGCAGGGAGCGGCAGCAGCGCTATGTTATTGGTAGTAAGCGCCGCTGCAGCATCCCCCTCTCCTTCCATATTGGCTGCCGGGCAGCCAATACGGAAGGTGAGGGGGATGCTGCAGCGGCGCTTACTACCAATAACATAGCGCTGCTGCGGCTCCCTGCTCCCCCTCCCTCCTCCTTCTTCTCACCTCACTGCCTGCACCGAGGGAGCTGCACGAGGAGCCTGTCAGCGGGGAGAAGGTAAGTATATCCCCCCCTCTCTCTCTCTCTCTCTCTCTCTCTCTCGGACACCGCCTGCCGCAATGTGTAAAAAATGGGACTGGCTGCCGCAATGTGTAAAATGGGACTGGCTGCCGCAATGTGTAAAAAATGGGACTGGCTGCCGCAATGTGTAAAAAATGGGACTGGCTGCCGCAATGTGTAAAATGGGACTGGCTGCCGCAATGTGTAAAAAATGGGACTGGCTGCCGCAATGTGTAAAATGGGACTGGTTGCCGCAATGTGTAAAATGGGACTGGTTGCCGCAATGTGTAAAATGGGACTGGTTGCCGCAATGTGTAAAAAATGGGACTGGCTGCCGCAATGTGTAAAATGGGACTGGCTGCCGCAATGTGTAAAAAATGGGACTGGCTGCTGCAATGTGTAAAAAGGGGGACTGGCTGCTGCAATGTGTAAAAAGGGGGACTGGCTGCTGCAATGTGTAAAAAGAGGGACTGGCTGCCGCAATGTGTAAAAAATGGGACTGGCTGCCGCAATGTGTAAAAAATGGGACTGGCTGCCGCAATGTGTAAAAAATGGGACTGGCTGCCGCAATGTGTAAAATGGGACTGGCTGCCGCAATGTGTAAAAAATGGGACTGGCTGCCGCAATGTGTAAAATGGGACTGGCTGCCGAAATGTGTAAAATGGGACTGGTTGCCGCAATGTGTAAAAAATGGGACTGGCTGCCGCAATGTGTAAAATGGGACTGGCTGCCGCAATGTGTAAAAAATGGGACTGGCTGCTGCAATGTGTAAAAAGGGGGACTGGCTGCTTCAATGTGTAAAAAGGGGGACTGGCTGCTGCAATGTGTAAGAAATGGGACTGGCTGCTGCAATGTGTAAAAAGGGGGCCTGGCTGCCGCAATGTGTAAAAAGGGGTCCTGGCTGCCGCAATGTGTAAAAAGGAGGACCGGCTGCCGCAATGTGTTAAAAGGGAGACTGGCTGCTGTAATGTGTAAAAAGGGGGACTGGCTGCCGCAATGTGTAAAAAGGGGGTCTGGCTGCCGCAATGTGTAAAAAGGGTCTATCTGCCACAATGTGTAAAAAGGGGGCCTGGCTGCCGCAATGTGTAAGAAGGGGTCCTGGCTGCCGCAATGTGTAAAAAGGGAGACTGGCTGCCGCAATGTGTAAAAAGGGGGACTGGCTGCCGCAATGTGTAAAAAGGGGGCCTGGCTGCCGCAATGTGTAAAAAGGGGTCCTGGCTGCCGCAATGTGTAAAAAGGAGGACCGGCTGCCGCAATGTGTTAAAAGGGAGACTGGCTGCTGTAATGTGTAAAAAGGGGGACTGGCTGCCGCAATGTGTAAAAAGGGTCTATCTGCCGCAATGTGTAAAAAGGGGGACTGGCTGCCGCAATGTGTAAAAAGGGTCTATCTGCCACAATGTGTAAAAAGGGGGCCTGGCTGCCGCAATGTGTAAGAAGGGGTCCTGGCTGCCGCAATGTGTAAAAAGGGAGACTGGCTGCCGCAATGTGTAAAAAGGGGGACTGGCTGCCGCAATGTGTAAAAAGGGGGACACTGTCTGCTGTAATGTATAAAAGGGGCTCTACCTGGTGTAGTGGCGCTACTGTGCAGCGTAATTTGAATAATGTAGACTACTGTGCACCGTAGTATGAATTGCTATTATTTTGTGGCCACGCCCCTTCCCCGTGAAGCCACTGCCCCAATCTTACACGGGGGGGGGCACTGTCGTTTCTTGCACACAGCGCTAAAATGCCCAGTTACGGCACTGGTGGTAGTGTCTTGTGCTGCATCAGTCCAGTCACAGTGGTTGTGTCCTCTGCTGCCATATGTCCAGTGCTGCTGTATAAGTCCAGTCCATTGCAGTGGTGCTGTGTTGTCCTGCATCAGAGCAGTGGTGTCCCTGTGTTTTGTTGTCCTGCATCAGTCCAGTAGTGCTGCAGTATACTGTATGTCCAGTGATACTGCCGTATATGTCCAGTGATACTGCTGTATAATTCCAGTGGTACTGGTGTATAAGTCCAGTGATACTGCCGTATAAATCCAGTCCAGTGGAACTGCCGTATAAGTCCAGGATTACTGCCGTATATGTTCAGTGGTGCTGCGTATAAATCCAGTCCAGTGATACTGCCGTATAAATCCAGTGGTATTGGCATATAAATCGAGTCCAGTAATACTGCCATAAAAGTCCAGTGATACTGCCGTATATGTCCAGTGGTACTGCCGTATAAATCCAGTGGTACTGGTGTATAATTCCAGTCCAGTGATTCTGCCGTGTATGTCCAGTGGTAGTGCTGTACAAATCCAGTGGTACTGGCGTATAAATCCAGTCCAGTGATACTGCCGTATATGTCCAGTGATACTGCCGTATAATTCCAGTGATACTGCCGTATATGTACAGTGGTACTGCCATATAAATCCAGTGGTACTGGTGTATAAATCCAGTGATACTGCTGTATAAAAACCAGTCCAGTGGTACTGCCTTATAAGTCCAGTGGTATTCTCCTGTGCTGTATATTATTTACTCCATTTAAAGGGGTTATTAATATTTAATCCATTTAAAGGGGTTATTAATATTTAATCCAAATAATTTTGAAAGAATCTTCTCGGAGAGCGCGGTCACGTGCCCGCAGAGACGTTACCACTAGGAACAATTTGTATTCCATGATCTGGAAGCGGATCACCAATGCGCTTCATTCGACGGAAATCACGTGACCATTAGGACACTCCGAACCCGGAACTGTTTTCTAACACGTTCAGTAATTTGAAAATCTCTGTGGTATACTGTTTCCCCACTCCCATTGATTTGCAAGGGGGGAATTATATAACTACGGTATATGGTGCAACATTGATAAGGGAACTAAGTTTAAAAACCGTAAATCGGCGGGGGATGTGCATCATCAGTAGGATGTCACATGTCTGTTTAGACACTTCGAACCCAGAAGTAATTAATTTATTTATTAATTGTGAATAAATGCCTTTTTCCACTAAATGGTATGTAAAAACATGATTGTCACAACTGAGTCTGTCCTAGTATTCTACTAAGAAGAAGAATAAAGGTAATTTTATGTGTTTTATGACAAATCTATGTAAAGATGAAGAATTGAATGAACAGCTGATGACTAATTGTAAGTCATTAAGGGTATAAATACTCTGACAGTTCATTTGCGTAATCACCTTTGAAAAAGCTGCAGTGCCTGCAGCAAAACGCGTTAGCTGGCATCTTGGGTAACTTTTTACTAGATTGATTGCTGCTTCCGTGTGCACGGACCAACACTGGACTTACAACTTTGGCAGAAAAATTGTGGTGATCAATTGCATCTGGAGTATATTCAACGTTCTCCACAAGTAGGACACCGCGTCCTAGTGAGGAACCCGGACCCTGAACATTTGTTACTACACTTAAGGGACATTCTCAAAGGACTACACCTCCAGCGGTGCCAATGTGGTAAAGTTACACCATCAGGACTGTGCCATCAGTCTTCTCATTACTCCTTTCACCCATCTGCATTCCAGTTTACTATTAATAGGAACGGATCACACCTTGCAGGCAGCTGTTATCACTGTGACCCATCTTGTGGTTTTAATATTGTTTTTATTTCATGTGCTAACTTATATTAAATGTGTATTTTGTCTTCATTCAATCCTTCTCATTTACATTATTTTAGTTTTCAACTAGCTTTGCTATTTCTGCAGCAGGGTCCACAGGGAATACCATCGGGGTGTAGAGTAGGATCTTGATCCGAGGCACCAACAGGCTGAAAGCTTTGACTATTCCCAAGATGCTAGGCGCCGTCTCCTCTATAACCCCACCTCCGTGCACAGGAGCTCAGTTTGTAAGTTGGTGCCTGCAGTGCAGGCAGCTAACAGGCAAGGCTGCTCCAGCAGCCCTAAGAAGAGCTATTTTAAAGAAGATAGAAGACTTCAAGGGCTGCAGCAGAGGCACTCTAGTGCTAGATATCATTCTGATATCTCCTGCTGCAGCTCCATCACCTCCCCCAGCGGCACTGTATACTCACGCGTCCATGGTTGCCGGGTACTTACAGCGGAGGCTCCGGTTCTTCACCCAGGGCACACACATTAACCGAAATTCTCCAGGATCGCATTGCCACACTCAGGGAGGAGGTAAGAGGGTCCCCCAGGCGGGACCAGCTGGAAATTGCAATACGCCGCAGCCATTAGGAGGCGGGCCGCGCGCTGGTGTGGACACTGTGGCAGTACAGGGACCCCACTAGACCACCAGGGCAAGGGCACAGGTCGGATTAGGCTATAATCCATTTTATTAAGGCCCGCAGCACCCGGGGGTGAAGTCCAGCAAGGGGATAAGGCTCTGACCTGTAACCCCTCCCCCAGCCCCTGTACGCAATTTAGAGTAAATGTTCCCAACCTGGAGCTGCATCTCTCTGTCTCCCTCACTCCCTGTCAGCGTTTGGGTGCCATTACACACAGCTGCGCTGATTCTGGGACTGCTGGGTGATGCCTCCTCTGTAAAGCCGCCTGCCTCATCAGCGCTGTGCATTTACAGGACACTTAAGTATTCTACATGTCGTTAAAGCTAGCCATACATCAGACCAACTTTTCTCCAACACTCCAATCTTCCAACCATCCAACTTGTCTGTTCAACTAAAACAGTGCCCCACACATCTCACCAACTTTTTACCAGTGCTCCACACATCTAACCAACTTTTCATCAGACCAACCAACCTTCCAACTTCTGTCCAACTTGTGATGTCACCGAAGTAGGCGGACAGTGCCTGCCTACAGTTCTTCAGTTTTGTTTTGTTTTTTCATTTCAAAACATGCAGAAGTGACTTTTTTTCAGTGAAACTGGGCTTTTCTTTCACCACCATACATTTATTAGATTTACTTATTTTTATACTGAACTATGGATACCAGCATGGTTGGGCTGCCAAGGCAAATAAATATATATATATATATATATATATATATACCAGATGTAGATATTCGGCACTCCCAATGTAGTAAAATGTAGAGCTTGCCTGGTGCCCTCCTGAGCTTCAAAAAGCAAACATATCACAATCGATAGGCGGCACTCTAGGACTTTTCAAAAATAAAGAACATACGTGACCCTGTTCTGACAGCTTATCGTTTCGGTTTAATGTAACCGTCGTTTTTTGGTAATAGCATATCTATTTATATTAGAAGGGATTAGGTACTTGGTTTGTCTTTTTTGGAGGCACAAGTATTATTTATATATTTTTAAAAATATTATTATTATTATTATTATTATTATTTTTTTAAATGGAATGGGAAAAACCCAAAAAAAAATTGCGTGGGGTCCCCCCTCCAAAGCATAACCAGCCTCGGGCTCTTCGAGCCGGTCCTGGTTCTAAAAATCCGGGGGAAAAACGGACAGGGGATCCCCCGTATTTTTAAAACCAGCACCGGGCTCTGCGCCTGGTGCTGGTGCAAAAAATACGGGGGACAAAAAGAGTAGGGGTCCCCCGTATTTTTTACACCAGCATCGGGCTCCACTAGCTGGACAGATAATGCCACAGCCGGGGGTCACTTTTATACAGTGCCCTGCGGCCGTGGCATTAAATATCCAACTAGTCACCCCTGGCCGGGGTAGCCTGGGGGAGTGGGGACCCCTTCAATCAAGGGGTCCCCCCCCCAGCCACCCAAGGGCCAGGGGTGAAGCCCGAGGCTGTCCCCCCCATCCAAAGGCTGCGGATGGGGGGCTGATAGCCTTGAGAAAATTTTAAGAATATTGTTTTTTCCAGTAGCACTACAAGTCCCAGCAAGCCTCCCCCGCAAGCTGGTACTTGGAGAACCACAAGTACCAGCATGCGGGAGAAAAAGGGCTCGCTGGTACCTGTAGTTCTAATGGAAAAAAAATACCCAAATAAAAACAGGAGACACACACCGTGACAGTAAAACTTTATTTCACACATGTCGACACAAACATACTTACCTATGTTGACACGAAGCAGTCGGTACTCTTCTCCAAGTAGAATCCACGGGTACCTGAAAATAAAAGATAATTATACTCACCTGATCCAGGGTCCAGATTATAATCCACGTACTTGGCAAAACAACAAACCGAACACCCGGACCAAACGGGGTCCCATGTTTACACATGGGACCCCTTCCCACGAATGCAAAGACACCCCCGTGACAGCTGTCACAGAAGTGTCTCTTCAGCCAATCAGGAAGCGCCACTCCGTGGCACTCACCTGATTGGCTCTGTGCGCGTCTGAAGTGACAGAAGCGCATCGCACAGCTCCCTCCATTAGTTTCAATGGTGGGAACTTTCCGGTCAGCGGTGGGGTTACCCGCGGTCAGCCGCTGACCGTGGGTGACCTCACCGCTGACCGGACAGTTCCCACCATTGAATATGTGTGTGTGTGTGTGTGTCAGTGTATGTGGGTGTGACAGTATGTGTGTATACCAGTGTATATGAGTGTGTCACAGTGTACATACATGTGTATCAAAGTGTATATGTGTGTGTATCACAGTTTACATATGTGTGTATCAGTTATATATGTGTGTGACAGTATACGTGAGTGTGTCCGTGTATATAGGTGTGTCTCAGTGTGTGTGTGTGTGACAGTGTGTATATATGTATATGTCAGTATGTGTGTGTATCTCAGTGTATGAGTGTGTCACAGTGTCTATACAGTACGTGTCTATCACAGTGTATATATGTGTGTCTATCACAGTGTATATATGTGTGTCTATCACACTGTATATATGTGTGTATCAGTGTACATGTGTCAGTGTATATATATATATATATATATATATATATGTGTGTGTGTATATCAGTGTACATATATGTGTCAGTGTGTGTATATATATGTGTGTGTCAGTGTATATATGTGTGTCAGTGTGTATGCGTGTCACAGTGTGTATACATGTGCGTGTCACAGTGTGTATTCATGTGCGTGTCACAGTGTGTATACATGTGCGTGTCACAGTGTGTATACATGTGCGTGTCACAGTGTGTATACATGTGCGTGTCACAGTGTGTGTTTGCATCACAGTGTGCATGTGTGTGTGTGTGCGAGTCACAGTGTGTATGAGTACGTGCGTGTCACAGTGTGTGTGTGTGCATGTCACAGTGTGTGTGCGTGTCACAGTGTGTGTGCGTTTCACAGTGTGTGTGCGTGCGTGTCACAGTAGGGGTGTGCACGTGCGTGTCAGTGTGTGCGTGCGTGTCAGTGTGTGTGTGCTTGTCACAGTGTGCGTGCATGTCACAGTGTGTGTGCGTGCGTGTCACAGTATGTGTGTGCACGTGCGTGTCAGTGTGTGCGTGCATGTCACAGTGTGTGTGTGTGCGTGTCACAGTGTGTGTGCGTGCATGTCAGTGTGTCTGTGCGTGCATGCCAGTGTGTGTGCATGTCACAGTGTGTGTCTATCACCATGTGTATATATGTGTCTATCACAGTGTATGTTTGTATCACAGTGTACATGTGTGTCATATATGTGTGTGTCAGTATATGTGTGCATATCACAGAATATATGTGTGTCATATATGTGTGTGTCAGTATATGTGTGTATATCACAGTGTATATGTATGTGACAGTATATACGTGTGTGTCAGTGTATATATGTGTGTGTATCAGTGTATGTGTGTGTGTGTGTATATCACAGGAGGATGGAGGCTGTGCCCTCTCTGCGGCCGATGGAGGCTGGAGGCTGGCAGCGCTGTAGCTGGAGCCGGTCCCAGCAACTGAACGCAGCGGCGGGATGGACGAGGCGGCGGTGAGGAGATCCCGAAGCAGGACAGCGGCTGGTGACTGGAGGGGGGAAAATGAACTGTGCGGGAGGCTGGAGGGGTAGAGGCTGGCGGACGGTGCGTTGAGGGAGGCTGGAGGGATGGAGCTTGTCAGCGGAACGCGATGGACGAGGCGGCGGTGACGGCTGTGAGACAGAGGCGGCGGTGACGGCGGTGGGACAGAGGCTGGCGGCCGGAGGAGGATTGAGTCTGGCGGCCAGTGCAGACACGGACGGACGGTGCGGTGGGGCTGGCGGCTGGGCAGTGGCGGGTCACTGTGGCTGAGGCGGGTAAGGTGGCCGGAGAGGTATGGAGCAGAGAGGGTCCTCTGCAGTCCAGAGACAGAAGTAGGCGGACACTAGCAGGCAGTGTCTGCCTACTTATCGTTCAGTTGTGGGGACAGTTCTCCCTACACCTGAACGATTAGTTGGGAAAATCAAACAGGTTTGATTTTCCCAACTAGTTGGACAGACCGTTTCTGGCCGTTTCTAAGCGTGTGAGAGCAAACGGCTGATAATCGTTTGCTCCCACACACTGCCAGATTATCTTTCCAACCAGCCAAAAAGTTCTCAACCTCAAATCTTTGAACAAGTTTGTGAGGGTCTCAAAGTTTCGTAAGGAGACGCTTGTTGTCCTGGCTTTGGAACCAGGGGACTATATGGTATCCCTGGATATACAGGATGCTTACCTGCATATCCCTATTGCCACGTCACATCAGCAATACCTGCAGCTTGCTATAGGCAATCTCCATTACCAATTCCCGGCCTTACCGTTTGGTCTGACCACGGCTCTGCTAATTTTCACCAAGGTCATGGCAGTTATGACGGCTTCACTCCGCCGTCAGGGCATCCGGATCCTGCCATATCTGGATGATCTACTGATCCTGCCAGTTCCCCAGAAGTTCTCCTCCGTCATTTGGATCTGACGGTCAAAGTTTCGGCAAGCCCACGGGTGGCTCATCAATTGGAAGAAATCATCCCTGGTCCCTGCCCAGAGCATGGTGCATATGGGAGCGTTGTTGGTCAAACACAACCAGAGGTTGTTTTTGTAACAGGAGAAAGTCCTGAAGCCTCAGGACAAGATACGTTGCTTCCTCTCTCATCCTCGTGTGTCGATTCACTCGGCGATGCAAGTACTAGGCCTCATGGTGTCGGCTTTTGACATGGTGGAATATGCTCAATTTCATTCCCACCCTCTGCAGAAACTGAGTCTTGCCAAGTGGGATGGCCTGCCTCACCGGATCAGGTCTCAAAGGATCTCCTTGTCTCCGGAGCTCCGTCTCTCACTGACCTGGTGGCTGTAGGATAATTGATTGAGCAGGGGTCGTCCCTTCTGGATCGCCAACTGGGTCCTTCTGATGACGGATGCCAGTCTGTGGGGTTGGGGCGCGGTGTTGGAGCAACACTCTCTTCAGGGTCGGTGGACCAGGGAGGAGTCTATCCTCCTGATAAACATTCTGGAATTGCGGGCAGTGTTCAATGCTCTGAAACTGGCCCAGCATCTGGTACTGAACAGGCCTGTTCAAGTACAGTCAGACAACGCCACCACGGTGGTGTACATAAATCATCAAGGCTGCACTCGCAGCCGCTTGGCAATGTTGGAAGTGTCAAATATTCTTCAATGGGCGGAATGCCATCTGCCAGCCATATCGGCTGTGTTCATTCCGGCGCTGCTCAACTGGGAAGCGGACTTCCTCAGTCGTCAGGACGTACACGCTGGAGAGTGGAGCCTTCATCCAGAAGTATTTCAACTCCTAGTGAACAAGTGGGGCCTACCAGATGTGGACCTGATGGCATCTCGACACAATCACAAGATTCCGGTCTTCGGAGCAAGAAGAAGGGAACCACAAGCGGCATTCGTGGATGCACTGGCAATTCCATGGAACTTTCGTCTGCCATACATGTTCCCTCCAGTGTCACTCCTTCCCAGAGTAGTGAGGAAGTTCAAGCAAGAAGGAGGAATTCTTCTTCTAATAGCTCCAGTGTGGCCCAGATGGCATTGGTTCTCAGACCTACAGGGTCTCTCGCTAGAGTGGCCTCTTCTGCTGCCGCAACGACTGGACCTACTCATTCAGGGCCCTTGTGTTTACCAGGAATTGGCATGACTGGCTTTGACGGCGTGGCTCTTGAAGCTTCCGTAGTGAGGGCCAAAGGATTTTCTGGGGCAGTCATTCAAACTATTTTGAAGGCCTGTAAGCCGGCTTCTGCTCGGATTTACGATAGGGTCTGGAATTCTTACTTTACTTGGTGCGCATCTCACAATCATGACGTTTACAAATTTAGTACGATCAAACTTTTGGCCTTCCTACAACAGGGCCTGGACTTGGGCCTTTGGCTGGCCTCCCTTAAGGTTCATATTTCTGCCTTGTTGGTATGGTTTAAGAGAAAAATTGTGACTCTGCCTGATGCTGATGTTCATACCTTCACTCAGGGTGTTTTACGGATTCAACCTCCCTATGTCCTACCCGTGGCACCTTGGGATTTGTCGGTGGTTCTGGAGGCTTTGTAAGAGTCTCCGTTTGAACCTCTTGAATCTGCGGACCTTAAGTGGCTTCCCACGAGGTCTTGTTTCTGCTGGCTATTGCCCCTGCTAGACGGGTATCAGATTTTGGTGCCTTGTCTTCTAGGTCCCCCTATCTGATTTCTCACCGTGACCGGGCGGTTCTTCGAACGTGCCCTGGTTATCTACCTAAAGTCGTGTGTTCTTTCCACTTTAACCAGGAGATTGCGGTTCCGGCCTTTGTCTCTCCGGATTTATCCTCCAAAGAGCGGTCTTTGGATATGGTACGGGCTCTCCATATCTATGTGAAGAGGACAGCCTCCGTTAGGAAGTCTGATTCTCTTTTTGTATTTCTCTGGTTTTCACAAATGTGGCTGGCTGGCTAACAAGCAGACCTTGGCCAGATGGATCAGAATGGTGATTGCACATGCTTATGTACAGGCTGGCCTTCCAGCTCCTGCTACCATCAAAGCCCATTCTACTCGGTCTGTTGGACCTTCTTGGTCGGCCTGCCGTGTTGCGACCCTTGAACAATTGTGCAAGGCGTCTATGTGGTCCTCAGTGAACACGTTCATAAGGTTCTATGCCTTTGATACTTCCACCTCCCAGGATGCTTCCTTTGGATGCCGGGTTCTTGTGCCTCCCATAAGGAACTGCTTTAGGACATCCCCGAAGTTATTCCCTGTGGAATACCAGTGTTCCCCGCAGCAGAAAAGGAGATTTATGGTAAGAACTTACCCTTGTTAAATCTCTTTCTGCGAGGTACACTGGATTTCAGAGTGCCCACCCTGACGCACTTAGCTTCCTTGGGTTGGTATGGCATTAGCCGCTGATACCTTCTCCTGTCATGAGAATGTGGTGTACGTGGCTACTAACGGCTGTCATCTCTTTTGCCTGCTACTACATTTGACTGATTAATGAAACTGAGCTCCTGTGCACGGAGGCAGGGTTACAAAGGAGGCGGCGCTTAGCATCTTGGGAACAGACAAAGCTTTATCCTGTTGGTGCCTCGGATCACGATCCTACTCTACACCCTGATGTTAACCCCTGTGGAATCCAGTGTACCTTGCATAAAGAGATTTAACAAGTGTAAGTTCTTACCATAAATCTCCTTTTTGTGTTGTTTTGTATATTTTCATTCATTGGGCTTGACTAACCCCAATTTTGTAGCAGCAGAATTAGAACAACAACACCTGTATGCGCCTGGTTTTTCTTTTTTGCATTTACACAGCTGACAACCTCTTATGGAAACGGAGGGACATCATCCCACAATGGCTTACCCCACTTAGACTCTCCTGGGGATTTGTGATATTGGACAATGGCACCAATATTGTGAGTGCATTACAACTGGGCAAATTCCAGTACTTCCCATGTTTTACATATACAATTAATTTGGTGGTGCAGAATTTTTTTTAAAAACGACATGGGCGTGCAAGAGATGCTGTCAGTGGCCCGAAGAATTTCGGGCTACTTTCGGCATTCAACCACCGCATGCCGAAGACTGGAGCACCAGCAAACACTCCTGAACCTGCCCCGCCATGAGCTGAAGCAAGAGGTGATAACAAGGTGGAATTCAACCCTTTATATGCTTCAGTGGATGGAAGAGCAGCAAAAGGCCATTCATGACTATACATCCACCTACGATATAGGCAAAGGAGGGGGAATACACCTGACTCAAGAGCAGTGGAGAATGATTTTCATCTTGTGTAAGGTTCTCCAACCCTTTGAACTTGCCACACGTGAATTCAGTTCAGACACTGCCAGCTTTAATCAGGTCATTCCCCTCATCAGGCTTTTGCAGAAGCAGCTGGAGAGATTGAAGGAGGAGCTAAGACGGAGCGATTCCGCTAAGTATGTGGGACTTGTTGATGGAGCCTTTCATTCGCTTTTCCAGGATTCAAGGGTGGTCAATCTGTTGAAATCAGAGCACTACATTTTGGCCACCGTGCTCGATCTTAGGTTTAAAGTCTACGTTGTATCTCTCTTTCCAGCAGACACAAGTCTGCAGAGGTTCAAAGACCTGCTGGTGAGAAAATTGTCAACTCAAGCGGAACGTGACCCGTCAACAGCTCCTCCTTCATTTTCTCCCGCAACTGGGGCTGCCAGGAAAAGGATAAGATTTCCTAGCCCACCCTCTGGCAGTGATGCAGGGCTGTCAGGAGCGAGTGCTGACATCTGGTCCAGACTGAAGGACTTGCCAATGATTACTGACATGTCTACTGTCACTGCATATGATTCTGTCACCATTGAAAGAATGGTGGAGGATTATATGAATGACAGCATCCAAGTAGGCATGTCAGACAGTCCGTATGTATACTGGCAGGAAAAAGAGGCAATTTGGATGCCCTTGCACAAACTGGCTTTATTTTACCTAAGTTGCCCTCTCTCCAGTGTGTACTCCGAAAGAGTGTTTAGTGCAGCCGGTAACCTTGTCAGCGATCGGCGTAGGAGGTTACTGCCACAAAATGTGGAGAAGATGATGTTCATCAAAATGAATTATAAATTCCTCCGGGAAGACCTTGACCAACAATTGCCTCCAGAAAGTACACAGGGACCTGTGATGGTGGATTCCAGTGGGGATGAATTAATACTCTTTTAGGAGGAGGATGTACACAGTGAAAGGGGTGAGGAATCAGAGGATGAGGATGAGGTCGACATCTTGCCTCTGTAGAGACAGTTTGTGCAAGGTGAGATTGATTGTTTCTTTTTTGGTGGGGGCTCAAACAAACCACTCATTTCAGCCACAGTCCTGTTGCAGACCCTGTCGCTGAAATTACTGGTTTGTTAAAGTGTGCATGTCCTGTTTATTAGAGATGAGCGCCTGAAATTTTTCGGGTTTTGTGTTTTGGTTTTGGGTTCGGTTCCGCGGACGTGTTTTGGGTTCGACCGCGTTTTGGCAAAACCTCACCGAATTTTTTTTGTCGGATTCGGGTGTGTTTTGGATTCGGGTGGTTTTTTCAAAAAACCCTAAAAAACAGCTTAAAACATTGAATTTGGGGGTCATTTTGATCCCATAGTATTATTAACCTCAATAACCATAATTAACACTCATTTTCAGTCTATTCTGAACACCTTACACCTCACAATATTATTTTTAGTCCTAAAATTTGCACCGAGGTCGCTGGATGACTAAGCTCAGCGACCCTAGTGGCCGACACAAACACCTGGCCCATCTAGGAGTGGCACTGCAGTGTCACGCAGGATGTCCCTTCCAAAAAACCCTCCCCAAACAGCACATGACGCAAAGAAAAAAAGAGGCGCAATGAGGTAGCTGTGTGAGTAAGATTAGCGACCCTAGTGGCCGACACAAACACCGGGCCCATCTAGGAGTGGCACTGCAGTGTCACGCAGGATGTCCCTCCCAAAAAACCCTCCCCAAACAGCACATGACGCAAAGAAAAAAAGAGGCGCAATGAGGTAGCTGACTGTGTGAGAAAGATAAGCGACCCTAGTGGCCGACACAAACACCGGGCCCATCTAGGAGTGGCACTGCAGTGTCACGCAGGATGTCCCTTCCAAAAAACCCTCCCCAAACAGCACATGACGCAAAGAAAAAAAGAGGCGCAATGAGGTAGCTGACTGTGTGAGAAAGATAAGCGACCCTAGTGGCCGACACAAACACCGGGCCCATCTAGGAGTGGGACTGCAGTGTCACGCAGGATGTCCCTTCCAAAAAACCCTCCCCAAACAGCACATGACGCAAAGAAAAAAAGAGGCGCAATGAGGTAGCTGACTGTGTGAGAAAGATAAGCGACCCTAGTGGCCGACACAAACACCGGGCCCATCTAGGAGTGGCACTGCAGTGTCACGCAGGATGTCCCTTCCAAAAAACCCTCCCCAAACAGCACATGACAAGATTAGCGACCCTAGTGGCCGACACAAACACCGGGCCCATCTAGGAGTGGCACTGCAGTGTCACGCAGGATGTCCCTTCCAAAAAACCCTCCCCAAACAGCACATGACGCAAAGAAAAAAAGAGGCGCAATGAGGTAGCTGTGTGAGTAAGATTAGCGACCCTAGTGGCCGACACAAACACCTGGCCCATCTAGGAGTGGCACTGCAGTGTCACGCAGGATGTCCCTTCCAAAAAACCCTCCCCAAACAGCACATGACGCAAAGAAAAAAAGAGGCGCAATGAGGTAGCTGACTGTGTGAGAAAGATAAGCGACCCTAGTGGCCGACACAAACACCGGGCCCATCTAGGAGTGGCACTGCAGTGTCACGCAGGATGTCCCTTCCAAAAAACCCTCCCCAAACAGCACATGACGCAAAGAAAAAAAGAGGCGCAATGAGGTAGCTGTGTGAGTAAGATTAGCGACCCTAGTGGCCGACACAAACACCGGGCCCATCTAGGAGTGGCACTGCAGTGTCACGCAGGATGTCCCTTCCAAAAAACCCTCCCCAAACAGCACATGACGCAAAGAAAAATAAAAGAAAAAAGAGGTGCAAGATGGAATTGTCCTTGGGCCCTTCCCACCCACCCTTATGTTGTATAAACAAAACAGGACATGCACACTTTAACCAACCCATCATTTCAGTGACAGGGTCTGCCACACGACTGTGACTGAAATGACGGGTTGGTTTGGACCCCCACCAAAAAAGAAGCAATTAATCTCTCCTTGCACAAACTGGCTCTACAGAGGCAAGATGTCCACCTCATCATCATCCTCCGATATATCACCGTGTACATCCCCCTCCTCACAGATTATCAATTCGTCCCCACTGGAATCCACCATGTCAGCTCCCTGTGTACTTTCTGGAGGCAATTGCTGCTGGTCAATGTCTCCGCGGAGGAATTGATTATAATTCATTTTAATGAACATCATCTTCTCCACATTTTCTGGATGTAACCTCGTACGCCGATTGCTGACAAGGTGAGCGGCGGCACTAAACACTCTTTCGGAGTACACACTTGTGGGAGGGCAACTTAGGTAGAATAAAGCCAGTTTGTGCAAGGGCCTCCAAATTGCCTCTTTTTCCTGCCAGTATAAGTACGGACTGTGTGACGTGCCTACTTGGATGCGGTCACTCATATAATCCTCCACCATTCTATCAATGGTGATAGAATCATATGCAGTGACAGTAGACGACATGTCCGTAATGGTTGTCAGGTCCTTCAGTCCGGACCAGATGTCAGCATCAGCAGTCGCTCCAGACTGCCCTGCATCACCGCCAGCGGGTGGGCTCGGAATTCTGAGCCTTTTCCTCGCACCCCCAGTTGCGGGAGAATGTGAAGGAGGAGATGTTGACAGGTCGCGTTCCGCTTGAGTTGACAATTTTCTCACCAGCAGGTCTTTGAAACCCAGCAGACTTGTGTGCGCCGGAAAGAGAGATCCAAGGTAGGTTTTAAATCTAGGATCGAGCACGGTGGCCAAAATGTAGTGCTCTGATTTCAACAGATTGACCACCCGTGAATCCTTGTTAAGCGAATTAAGGGCTCCATCCACAAGTCCCACATGCCTAGCGGAATCGCTCTGTCTTAGCTCCTCCTTCAATGTCTCCAGCTTCTTCTGCAAAAGCCTGATGAGGGGAATGACCTGACTCAGGCTGGCAGTGTCTGAACTGACTTCACGTGTGGCAAGTTCAAAAGGTTGCAGAACCTTGCACAACGTTGAAATCATTCTCCACTGCGCTTGAGACAGGTGCATTCCACCTCCTATATCGTGGTCAGTTGTATAGGCTTGAATGGCCTTTTGCTGCTCCTCCAACCTCTGAAGCATATAGAGGGTTGAATTCCACCTCGTTACCACCTCCTGCTTCAGATGATGGCAGGGCAGGTTCAGGCGTTTTTGGTGGTGCTCCAGTCTTCTGTACGTGCTGCCTGTACGCCGAAAGTGTCCCGCAATTTTTCTGGCCACCGCCAGCATCTCTTGCACGCCCCTGTCGTTTTTTAAAAAATTCTGCACCACCAAATTCAAGGTATGTGCAAAACATGGGACGTGCTGGAATTTGCCCAGATGTAATGCACGCACAATATTGCTGGCGTTGTCCGATGCCACAAATCCACAGGAGAGTCCAATTGGGGTAAGCCATTCCGCAATGATCTTCCTCAGTTGCCGTAAGAGGTTTTCAACTGTGTGCGTATTCTGGAAACCGGTGATACAAAGCGTAGCCTGCCTAGGAACGAGTTGGCGTTTGCGAGATGCTGCTACTGGTGCCGCCGCTGCTGTTCTTGCGGCGGGAGTCCATACATCTACCCAGTGGGCTGTCACAGTCATATAGTCCTGACCCTGCCCTGCTCCACTTGTCCACATGTCCGTGGTTAAGTGGACATTGGGTACAGCTGCATTTTTTAGGACACTGGTGACTCTTTTTCTGAGGTCTGTGTACATTTTCGGTATCGCCTGCCTAGAGAAATGGAACCTAGATGGTATTTGGTACCGGGGACACAGTACCTCCAACAAGTCTCTAGTTGGCTCTGCAGTAATGATGGATACCGGAACCACGTTTCTCACCACCCAGGATGTCAAGGCCTCAGTTATCCGCTTTGCAGTAGGATGACT
Organism: Pseudophryne corroboree; assembly: GCF_028390025.1. Lineage (NCBI taxonomy): Eukaryota > Metazoa > Chordata > Amphibia > Anura > Myobatrachidae > Pseudophryne > Pseudophryne corroboree. Next base: position 380,423,876 of record NC_086448.1, read on the forward strand.
GCTGTGATATTTAATCTTCCTCGCAAATGACTGTTGGACAGTCAATTGCTTGGTGGAAGTAGTAAAAGTGGTCTTACGACTTCCCCTCTGGGATGACCATCGACTCCCAGCAGCAACAACAGCAGCGCCAGCAGCAGTAGGCGTTACACGCAAGGATGCATCGGAGGAATCCCAGGCAGGAGAGGAATCGTCAGAATTGCCAGTGACATGGCCTGCAGGACTATTGGCATTCCTGGGGAAGGAGGAAATTGACACTGAGGGAGTTGGTGGGGTGGTTTGCGTGAGCTTGGTTACAAGAGGAAGGGATTTACTGGTCAGTGGAGTGCTTCCGCTGTCACCCAAAGTTTTTGAACTTGTCACTGACTTATTATGAATGCGCTGCAGGTGACGTATAAGGGAGGATGTTCCGAGGTGGTTAACGTCCTTACCCCTACTTATTACAGCTTGACAAAGGGAACACACGGCTTGACACCTGTTGTCCGCATTTCTGGTGAAATACCTCCACACCGAAGAGCTGATTTTTTTGGTATTTTCACCTGGCATGTCAACGGCCATATTCCTCCCACGGACAACAGGTGTCTCCCCGGGTGCCTGACTTAAACAAACCACCTCACCATCAGAATCCTCCTGGTCAATTTCCTCCCCAGCGCCAGCAACACCCATATCCTCCGCATCCTGGTGGACTTCAACACTGACATCTTCAATCTCACTATCAGGAACTGGACTGCGGGTGCTCCTTCCAGCACTTGCAGGGGGCGTGCAAATGGTGGAAGGCGCATGCTCTTCACATCCAGTGTTGGGAAGGTCAGGCATCGCAACCGACACAATTGGACTCTCCTTGTGGATTTGGGATTTCGAAGAACGCACAGTTCTTTGCTGTGCTTTTGCCAGCTTGAGTCGTTTCATTTTTCTAGCGAGAGGCTGAGTGCTTCCATCCTCATGTGAAGCTGAACCACTAGCCATGAACATAGGCCAGGGCCTCAGCCGTTCCTTGCCACTCCGTGTGGTAAATGGCATATTGGCAAGTTTACGCTTCTCCTCCGACAATTTTATTTTAGGTTTTGGAGTCCTTTTTTTTCTGATATTTGGTGTTTTGGATTTGACATGCTCTGTACTATGACATTGGGCATCGGCCTTGGCAGACGACGTTGCTGGCATTTCATCGTCTCGGCCATGACTAGTGGCAGCAGCTTCAGCACGAGGTGGAAGTGGATCTTGATCTTTCCCTAATTTTGGAACCTCAACTTTTTTGTTCTCCATATTTTATAGGCAGAACTAAAAGGCACCTCAGGTAAACAATGGAGATGGATGGATTGGATACTAGTATACAATTATGGACGGACTGCCACGGTTAGGTGGTATAAAAAAACCACGGTTAGGTGGTATATATTGTAATACAATTATGGATGGACGGACTGCCTGCCGAGTGCCGACACAGAGGTAGCCACAGCCGTGAACTACCGCACTGTACACTGGTTGATAAAGAGATAGTAGTATACTCGTAACAACTAGTATGACTGACTATGACGGTATAAAGAATGAAAAAAAAACCACGGTTAGGTGGTATATATTGTAATACAATTATGGATGGACGGACTGCCTGCCGAGTTCCGACACAGAGGTAGCCACAGCCGTGAACTACCGCACTGTACACTGGTTGATAAAGAGATAGTAGTATACTCGTAACAACTAGTATGACTGACTATGACGGTATAAAGAATGAAAAAAAAACCACGGTTAGGTGGTATATATTATAATACAATTATGGATGGACGGACTGCCTGCCGACTGCCGACACAGAGGTAGCCACAGCCGTGAACTACCGCACTGTACACTGGTTGATAAAGAGATAGTAGTATACTCGTAACAACTAGTATGACACTATGACGGTATAAAGAATGAAAAAAAAACCACGGTTAGGTGGTATATATTATAATAATACAATTATGGATGGACGGACTGCCTGCCGAGTTCCGACACAGAGGTAGCCACAGCCGTGAACTACCGCACTGTACACTGGTTGATAAAGAGATAGTAGTATACTCGTAACAACTAGTATGACTGACTATGACGGTATAAAGAATGAAAAAAAAACCACGGTTAGGTGGTATATATTGTAATACAATTATGGATGGACGGACTGCCTGCCGAGTTCCGACACAGAGGTAGCCACAGCCGTGAACTACCGCACTGTACACTGGTTGATAAAGAGATAGTAGTATACTCGTAACAACTAGTATGACTGACTATGACGGTATAAAGAATGAAAAAAAAACCACGGTTAGGTGGTATATATTATAATACAATTATGGATGGACGGACTGCCTGCCGACTGCCGACACAGAGGTAGCCACAGCCGTGAACTACCGCACTGTACACTGGTTGATAAAGAGATAGTAGTATACTCGTAACAACTAGTATGACACTATGACGGTATAAAGAATGAAAAAAAAACCACGGTTAGGTGGTATATATTATAATAATACAATTATGGATGGACGGACTGCCTGCCGAGTTCCGACACAGAGGTAGCCACAGCCGTGAACTACCGCACTGTACACTGGTTGATAAAGAGATAGTAGTATACTCGTAACAACTAGTATGACTGACTATGACGGTATAAAGAATGAAAAAAAAACCACGGTTAGGTGGTATATATTGTAATACAATTATGGATGGACGGACTGCCTGCCGAGTTCCGACACAGAGGTAGCCACAGCCGTGAACTACCGCACTGTACACTGGTTGATAAAGAGATAGTAGTATACTCGTAACAACTAGTATGACTGACTATGACGGTATAAAGAATGAAAAAAAAAACACGGTTAGGTGGTATATATTATAATACAATTATGGATGGACGGACTGCCTGCCGACTGCCGACACAGAGGTAGCCACAGCCGTGAACTACCGCACTGTACACTGGTTGATAAAGAGATAGTAGTATACTCGTAACAACTAGTATGACACTATGACGGTATAAAGAATGAAAAAAAAACCACGGTTAGGTGGTATATATTATAATAATACAATTATGGATGGACGGACTGCCTGCCGAGTTCCGACACAGAGGTAGCCACAGCCGTGAACTACCGCACTGTACACTGGTTGATAAAGAGATAGTAGTATACTCGTAACAACTAGTATGACTGACTATGACGGTATAAAGAATGAAAAAAAAACCACGGTTAGGTGGTATATATTGTAATACAATTATGGATGGACGGACTGCCTGCCGAGTTCCGACACAGAGGTAGCCACAGCCGTGAACTACCGCACTGTACACTGGTTGATAAAGAGATAGTAGTATACTCGTAACAACTAGTATGACTGACTATGACGGTATAAAGAATGAAAAAAAAACCACGGTTAGGTGGTATATATTATAATACAATTATGGATGGACGGACTGCCTGCCGAGTTCCGACACAGAGGTAGCCACAGCCGTGAACTACCGCACTGTACACTGGTTGATAAAGAGATAGTAGTATACTCGTAACAACTAGTATGACACTATGACGGTATAAAGAATGAAAAAAAAAACACGGTTAGGTGGTATATATTATAATACAATTATGGATGGACGGACTGCCTGCCGACTGCCGACACAGAGGTAGCCACAGCCGTGAACTACCGCACTGTACACTGGTTGATAAAGAGATAGTAGTATACTCGTAACAACTAGTATGACACTATGACGGTATAAAGAATGAAAAAAAAACCACGGTTAGGTGGTATATATTATAATACAATTATGGATGGACGGACTGCCTGCCGAGTGCCGACACAGAGGTAGCCACAGCCGTGAACTACCGCACTGTACACTGGTTGATAAAGAGATAGTAGTATACTCGTAACAACTAGTATGACTGACTATGACGGTATAAAGAATGAAAAAAAAACCACGGTTAGGTGGTATATATTATAATACAATTATGGATGGACGGACTGCCTGCCGACTGCCGACACAGAGGTAGCCACAGCCGTGAACTACCGCACTGTACACTGGTTGATAAAGAGATAGTAGTATACTCGTAACAACTAGTATGACACTATGACGGTATAAAGAATGAAAAAAAAACCACGGTTAGGTGGTATATATTATAATACAATTATGGATGGACGGACTGCCTGCCGACTGCCGACACAGAGGTAGCCACAGCCGTGAACTACCGCACTGTACACTGGTTGATAAAGAGATAGTAGTATACTCGTAACAACTAGTATGACACTATGACGGTATAAAGAATGAAAAAAAAACCACGGTTAGGTGGTATATATTATAATAATACAATTATGGATGGACGGACTGCCTGCCGACTGCCGACACAGAGGTAGCCACAGCCGTGAACTACCGCACTGTACACTGGTTGATAAAGAGATAGTAGTATACTCGTAACAACTAGTATGACTATGACGACGGTATAAAGAAAGAAAAAAAAATACCACGGTTAGGTGGTATATAATTATACAATTATGGATGGACGGACTGCCTGCCGAGTGCCGACTGCCGACACAGAGGTAGCCACAGCCGTGAACTACCGCACTGTACTGTGTCTGCTGCTAATATAGACTGGTTGATAAAGAGATAGTATACAACAATATACTACTATACTGGTGGTCAGGCACTGGTCACCACTAGTCACACTGGCAGTGGCACTCCTGCAGCAAAAGTGTGCACTGTTTAATTTTAAATTAATATAATATTATGTACTCCTGGCTCCTGCTATAACAACCTGCAGTGCTCCCCAGTCTCCCCCACAATTATTATAAGCTTTTATACATTGATGTGCAGCACACTGGGCTGAGCTGAGTGCACACAGACTGAGTCACACTGTGTGACTGCTGTGTATCGTTTTTTTCAGGCAGAGAACGGATATAGCAGAGAACGGATATATTAAATAAAAGTTAACTTAACAACAACTGCACTGGTCACTGTGGTAAACTCTGTCTGCACAATCTCTCTCTCTCTCTCTCTCTTCTAATCTATTCTAATGGAGAGGACGCCAGCCACGTCCTCTCCCTATCAATCTCAATGCACGTGTGAAAATGGCGGCGACGCGCGGCTCCTTATATAGAATCCGAGTCTCGCGAGAATCCGACAGCGTCATGATGACGTTCGGGCGCGCTCGGGTTAACCGAGCAAGGCGGGAAGATCCGAGTCGCTCGGACCCGTGAAAAAAAAAGTGAAGTTCGTGCGGGTTCGGATTCAAAGAAACCGAACCCGCTCATCTCTACTGTTTATACAACATAAGGGTGGGTGGGAGGGCCCAAGGACAATTCCATCTTGCACCTCTTTTTTTCTTTGCATCATGTGCTTTTTGGGGACTAGTTTTTTAAAGTGCCATCCTGTCTGACACTGCCGCACAAGTCCTGGGGTACTGCCGTATAAGTTCAGTCCAGTGGTGCTGTGTTGTGCTGCGTCAGTCCAGTGGTGGTGTCCTCTGCTGCCATATGTACAGTGCTGCTGTATAAGTCCAGTGCAGTGGTGCTGTGTTGTCCTGCATCAGTACAGTGGTAGTGTCTTGTGCTGCATCAGTCCAGTCACAGTGGTTGTGTCCTCTGCTGCAATATGTCCAGTGCTGCCATATAAGTCCAATCCATTGGTGCTGTCTTTTGCTGCATCAGTGGTGGTGTCTTGTGCTGCAATAAGTCCAGTGGTGATGTCCTGTGCTGTATATTATTTTATTTACTCCAAATAAAAGGTTTATAACTTTATATACATTACCTATATTATTATCCAAATCATTTTTACAGGGTTTGCCCTGTGTGGTGTAGGGGTATGCTCGCCTGTGCTGCATATTATTATAATAGCTCCAAATAAAAGGGTTATTGTTATCCAAATTTATTTTACAGGCTTTGCCGTGTGTGGGTGGTTTAGGGGTACGCTCTCCTGTGCCACCAGTATTGTGCGTGTATTACATCTGGGCAAATTCCAGCACGTCCCATGTTGTTTGGAGCCTATTTTTTAAATCTGCCATCCTGTCTGCCACTACAGTGCCACTCCTAGATGGGCCAGTTGTTTGTGCCGCACACTTGTGTCGCTTAGCTTAGTCATACAGCCACCTCGGTGCAACCTTTTGGCCTAAAAACAATATTGTGAGGTGTGAGGTGTTCAGAATAGACTGGAAATGAATGGAAATGTATGTTATTGAGATTAATAATACCGTAGGATCAAAATTACCCCCAAATTCTGTGATTTTAGCTTTTTTTCCCCAAAAATCATCCATATCCAAAACCAAAACACGAATGGCTAGTTTTGGCAAAACCAATCCAGATCCAAAACACGAGCATGGAACCAGAACCAAAACACAAAACACGAAAAGTGCCCACCGCGCATCTCTAGAACATTCTAGTGACTGATGTAAAATACAATGAGCATTTTAATTAGAGATGAGCAGGTTCAGTTTTCCTAGGAAACAAAACCTCCCAAATTTTCACATTATGAGCAGATCAGAGTCCCAGCTCAGGTCTTCTCGCTAGACTTGTATCCAAAACTAAACAAAACATTATCTCCCCAGCGTCGGATCTCTTATGTTTATTATTGCATAAAGTTTCTCCTTCGTGATTTGGGTACCACAAGACGCCACAGGAAGAGGGTGTGTGCTCTGATGTGCTAAATAATAAATAAATAAAAATGCACAATCAAGACACACACAAATGATAGTGACCAGAGGGAGTGTGTGTGGGTCTGTGGGCTTTGAGGCACAAAAAAAAATGCGCAGACAGAATACACTCCAGTGACAATGACCAGAGCGAAAGTGTGGGACTGTGGGCTCTGAGGCACTAAAAAAGGCTGCAAAGACAGGACACACCCCAGTGACAGTGACCAGAGAGAGAGTGTGGGACTGTGGGCTCTGAGGCACTAAAAAAACCTTCACAGGACAAACACAAGTGGCAGTGACCAGAGGGAAAGGGTGTGGGACTGTGGGCTCTGTGTGGGACTGTGGGCACTGTGAGGACTGTTTGATCAAGCAACATGTAAAAAGATAAAATGAAAAAAAAAAGCTGCATGTTCAAGCACCATTTAAAAATAAATAATAATAATAATAATAATAATAATAATAATAATACTGATGTGTGTTTAAACAAATAAAATAAAAACTGTTGCGTATTCAAGAACCATATAAAAAAATAAAATAAAACTGCTGTGTGTTGTTCAGGCACTGTGTTAAAAAATAATGTCATTAGGGTGCCATTACTAGTACCGCTGTGAGTCGATATGTCTCAGTCAAATAGAAGAGCAGGATCAGCAACTTAGTATTAGTGCTGCGGCCAGCCATGATAGTACTTCAACATCTACTAAAGGTGGTCCAGGGTACACAAAGTTTAAGAAGGGGCACCTGAAATCTAAACAATACAGTATTTTACAATGTTAAAAAAAGCATAACTACTAAAGCGAAAATGTACTCCTAAAAAAGGAAGAATTGCCAACATGCCATACACCACATGCAGTGACAAGGAAAGGCTCAGGCCACACCCTTTGTTTGTAAGGGGTGGTCCTGCTACTGCTGTTTCATACACGCAAAGAATGCCTGACACGGAAGCTAGGGCCATACACAGACAGGCATCTTCTTCTGTAACATCATATGACAATGCAACACCTTTCTTTCTAGTAGAGGCAGACAAATCAGTGCCACACAGAAACAGACAAATCAGTGCCACACAAAAAAACAGAACACTACGGCTGAACAAACTGTGTTCACAATTCCCTGAGGAGAGTCTAGGAGTGCCCATGTAAGCTATGTGTAAATCTGACATTTCTGACACTGTACTCGCAGAGAAGCCTCCTTCCACCATTTCATAACCACCGAGTCACCTCCTCCCTGTTATGTAATTTGCAGTGAGTCCATGCAAGTTATTTATTAAAATCGGGAAAAAATCCTGTAAAATAATAAAAAGCAGTCCAGTATCAGCTACCAGCAGCTTAGATTAGCACATGCAATCTCTACCGCCAACATCCTCAACATCAATGATGAGGTAGTACTTCTAAAAATTCATTTGTGTGAGTCCAAACAAACCAAGCACTTCAGCCACAAAAAGGGTATTCTCTGTTGCTGCAGTGCTTGGTTTGTTATACTGTGCATGTCCTTTTTATTATACAACATATGGGTGGGTGGATGGTTCTGGGACCCAAGGACAATTCCCTCCTGCACCACTAGTGAAACAGATTTAGGAGAAGAAACATGGTATTATCCCTCATACTCAGACTCCCTGGTGCGCCTCATAAATGTACTAAAGGGGTGTATTTCACAATTAGGAAGGAGGGGGGCAGTAGTAATATTTGTTAGTGTAAGATAGGCTGATTTGAAGTTTGCAGCTCTGCAGTGCAACTACACGTGTCCTAATATATCTTGACTCAATATGCCATGCTGGCAAAGATACATGGCCCGAGTGAGTTGACAAGTCCAGTGCAACTCTGTTGACTATTTCGTATTGTTTTATGGTCTTTTCTCTTTTAAAAATAAATTTTATAAATGAAATTAATCAATTGTAATGAATGAATGAATCAATGAATCAATCAATCAACCAATGCGTTACCTGCCTGCCTCTACATGCTTCACCTCCATTTCCCTGTAGTGCCCTGGGGCCTCTTCTTTTAAAAACATTCTTTCTATGGGGTCATGTAGTTTATTAAACTGTCATTCTCTCTGCCCCTGCTGTGCCGCAATGTTTCATAGATGTGCTGTATTCTTTTAAACTGACGTGTGTTTGTAACTCTGTTCTGTCACTTCGTTTTGCCATCTAGCCTTTGGACAATATTGATGAACAATATTGTGAGACAATATTGGTGAACTATATTGTCAGACAATATTGGTGAACAATATTGTGAGACAATATTGGTGAACAATATTGTGAGCTGTGTGGTGGTCAAATTTGTCTGAAAATTACTTTAAATGAATGAGGTTAATAATACTGTAGAAACAAAAAGAGGCCTGTTACATAATTTATGCTGTTTTCAGCAATTTGTAAAAACAATCCAGACCCAAAACCAAAACACATGAGGGTGGTTTTGCCAAAACTGGAAAACAAAACCAGAACAGAGTGGTCTTGGCAAACCCCCCCCAAAAAAACAAAGTTTCAACTCTAAGCAATACAGGGTGCATTATAGTAGCAAATCAGGGGCGGAAGTCCCGGACAGGGCCGGTTCGAGACCTTTTTGCGCCCCGGGCAGGACATTGGGGCATGGCTTCATACAGGGGGCGTGGTGAGTTCTGCCCCCTGTACAGTAGTAGCGCTGCTGAAATGCTGAGCGGTGCGCAATGACGTCATCGCGCTCCGCCCAGTAAAGGTACTCTCCACGAAGGGAAACTAGACGCTATGCGTCTAGTTCCCTTCACAGCGGGACACCAACGCAGTGGCAGCGGGACACAGCGGGCAGCGGGGGGCGGATCTTGCCATGGTACGGCGCCCTCCGGATGGCGCCGGCACCCTCCGGATGGCGCCGGCACCCTCCGGAAGGCGGCGCCCCGGGCAAAAGTCCTGCTTGCCCGTGGCAAGATCCGCTACTGGTTCCGGAGGCAGCGGAGTCAAATGCCGCCAGGCTCCAACCCTGAAGGGGGCACTTGGCTCCTCCACTGTCTCCCGACCTGACTTTCCTGCATCAAAAGAAGGCACAAGCTGAAATGGAGCGCCAATCAGCATCAGCGCTCCGCCAGTCCGCCTCTTTGACTTCAGCTGTGCACTGCAGTGTGTGGTCGCGGACGTCACATGACATCCGACCGCGACCGTGGCAGCAGCTGTACCCTGGCTGAAGAGGAGCCCGCCTGGAGTCTGTAGAGGAGGGTGACGTGCTGTCGGCGCTCTCTGTGGAGTTGGGAGAACAGCAGTGGGCACTGGCAGTCCAGTATAAGCGGTATGGCTCACATATGGGAAGGGGGAGGGACATGGCTCACATACACAAGGGGAAGTCGGGACATGGCTCACATACACAAGGGGAAGTCGGGACATGGCTCACATACACAAGGGGAAGTCGGGACATGGCTCACATGTGGGAAGGGGGGACATGGCACACATGTGGGAAGGGGGGTGCATGGCTCACATCTGGGAAGGGGGGACATGGCTCACATGTGGGAAGGGAAAACATGGCTCACATGTGGGAAGGGGGAACATGGCTCACATGTGGGAAGGGGGGGACATGGCTCACATGTGGGAAGGGGGGGGACATGGCTCACATGTGGGAAGGAGGAACATGGCTCACATGTGGGAAGGGGGAACATGGCTCACATGTGGGAAGTGGGGGACATGGCTCACATGTGGGAAGTGGGGGACATGGCTCACATGTGGGAAGGGGGGACATGGCTTAAATGTGGGAAGGGGGGACATGGCTTAAATGTGGGAAGGGGGGGACATGGCTTAAATGTGGGAAGGGGGGACATGGCTCAAATGTGGGAAGGGGGGACATGGCTCACATGTGGGAAAAGGGACATGGCTCACATGTGGGAAAGCGGACTTGGTTCACATGTGGGAAGGTGGGGTGGCTCACATATGGGAAGGGGGACATGGCTCTCACAGCGGGACCAGGGGAAGGGGGTACATGACTCTCACATGGGGAAGGAATGGGACATGGCTCACACAGGAACCAAAGGAGGGGACGACGACACAGGGGCCCCTAGTTATAATAAAAGGGATAGATACACCAATCTGCCACAGCCTGAGGCTTAGACACAGATTGTAAGTTTGATTTTCCCATGCTTTTTCATGTGAAGCCAATGGGCCAGATACAGATGTTATTCCTCCACTCCCGGGGGCAATTGTGCCCTCCGGTGGTATTCTAATGTTACTGCTGATGGGTGCGACAGGATAATTTCAGCTCGCTACCCCGGAGGTAGCGAGCTGAAATGCATGTAAAGAGAGTGAGACCCATTTGGGTGCCCAAACAGGTCTTTTTACTATTGCGCTCATTAGTTTAGTCGGGTTTAGGTGCTTTGCTTGCCTAAACCAGACTGTACTGGGTGCGATAGGGGTGGAAACGGGGAACATTTGAATATCGCCCCTCTATCTCCCGTCACTTTAGACAGGAGATAGAGGGCGCATTAACAGTTGAATCCGGCCCAATATGTTTTATTTTAACTGCGGTGTCCTATGTGCTTTATTATTTTAACTGTGGTGGCGTATTTTATTATTTTCACTGTGGTGGCCTATGTGCATTATTATTTTAACTGTGGTGGACTATTTTACATTTATCTTGCCTCCGGGCAACTGGGATGAAGTTACACCACTGTAACAAATATAATAATAATGACCATTACAAAATAAAGGCACATCTTAATAACCAATACACGCACAAAGCACAGTGACTTCTGCAATAGAGAAACCATTCTAGTGATCTCTACATGATGCAAGCAGCATTCTTGTGACCACTAATAAAACAAAATACATATTGATGGCTACTATTATGTGCCAAGCCAGCTCTGGCGGAAATGATAAAGCAAATCTCTTGGTTTCACAATGTCTCTGGTGACATTACAAAGCAGCCCCCACAAATATGTGATGATTTTGCCATGGACTCCAGATGCAAGATCTCTAGCATCTTATAATACAGACACCCACTAATCTCTGATGGCTTTACCATTCAGACAACCAGCCTATGTTGGCGTTGCTAATCAGACTTTAATGCATTAAACATGACCCCCACACTGTCTGCTGCCAGCTCTGGTGTTTTTTGTTTTTTAAAGACCACAGACCTCTGTAGGACGCATTGCTAGTCTTTAGTGTGTGCTTCTTTCAAGTCTGTGTTATAAGCAGTAATAGATTAAGAGGGGGAGGGCCCATGTGTTTCCTCCAATTCGGGACCATCCCTCTCTTGTCAGCGGATTCCTCAGTAGACTCTGGGACTATGACATGATGCATGCGCCATGTTTCTGGTGATATCTGCGGCACTTTCACCATGTTCCCGGTGATGTCATCATATCAGCGTATACAGTAGTTAAGTATTGTGAATGGGTGGAGGTTGTGTGGTATAGGCCCCCAAATCTTGGGACCCCTGTACACAGCATAAACTGCACCCATTATACGTACAGTAGATATGCCCATGGTTATAAGTGTGTATTTTAATATATTTAGAATAGTTAGAAGTCTTTTTATTAATGTGCAGAAAAAAGGCTGAAGGCAGGGGCGTAGCCTGAACTTTGTAGGCCCCATAGCAACATTTTGAAGGTGCCTCTGTCCCAATGCTTCTAGAGAGACACTTCTCTGCACCAGTTGTTAATTTTATGACCCATAGTAGTGCCCTAATTCATATTAGTGCTTTAGTTGATGTTATGCCCCATAGTTGTGCCCTAATTCACATTATGTCACACTGTGGGGCTGCCAAAGCACATTATGCAACACAGTATCCCCAATTCACATTATGACAACAGTGTCCCTAGTTCATATTATGTCACATTACTGTGCCATCCGTTCATTTTATGCCACACTATAGTGCCTGCACTTCATATTATGCCACACTATAGTTCCTTCACTTCATATTATGCCACACTATGGTGGGAACACTTCATATTGTGCCACATTACAGTGCCCTAGTTCATATTATGTAACATTATAATGCACTCCAGTTAAATTTATATCACATTATAATGAGCAGGTCCAGGGCTGTACCTAGATATGTTGTGTGACCCAAGGCAAAAGTTTGTAAGGTGTAAAATGTAAATAACAAATGTAGCTTGGACAGGGAATATGGGGCCCCCTCAGCTCTGGGCTCCATAGCAGCTGCACTGACCTCACCTATGGTAGCTACGCCCTTGGCTGAAGGTTTTAATTGTTGGGGGACTCTGTAATAAATGTCTGCAGTCAGCATACATTCTGATTTCCTTCCATTGTGGCCATGGCTTAGCAGGCATCTACTGTACTTCTCTCTTGCAGGCTCACAATCATGCTACCATCTCTCTCTCTCTCTTCTCTCTCTCTCTCCTTCTGCATTTACTCTTGTTCAGGATATGCAATACTACGCCACCACATCAAGGGCTGGATTAATGCCTTGGGTGCTGGGGACATAGTACATGGTGTCACACACAGTCATATACATACCGTACACAGTCACGCACATGCATGCACACATACATGAGGTCAAACCTATACATACAGTATATACAGTCACACATATAGGTATATATATATATATATATATATATATTAGTCACACACATGCATACATAAAAACACAAATACTGTACATATAGTGCTCCTTCCCTGAGTCACTCTCACCATATAGGCTGGCAACTGATTAGTTAGGTCTCCGCTCCTCCTCTCTCCCATGCTGCTGGCACTGACTGGTCCCGACCCATGCTTGGACTATACCCCCTATTCTTTTCTCCAGCAGGCAATGCACTCCTGCTCTGCAGCTGTGATTATAGCATGGGGAGGGGAGTGGAGGGGTGGAAGGGATGAGCCTAGGTAACTTGCCCCCTGTGCTACCCCCCTTGTTAATCCGTCTCTGGCCTCAGTGCAGAATGGTGAGTAAGATGGCCACCTCAATCCACCATGATATGGTAGGAAATTCTTTACAGCTTGACATCTGCACTTCTCTCTACCCTGGGTGCCTCATCTCTCCTATAATTGTATGTCTTGTTCCTCCAGCAGCAAACACCATGACATCAGCCATTACAACTCTCTGCTGTCCACTCTCACACTTCTCTGCAGTCACATGACTTCTGCTCAGCTCCAGCACACTATGCATGCACCTTTCTTTTACTCCCTCCAGGGTGTCACAAAGTGGGCACACAAAAACCCATTTATGCACTTAGCAATGGTGCTTTATTGCACTTCATCCCTCATCTGTCCAGCAGGAAAAGTTTTACAGTTATATTTTGCATTGTTGAGCTGGGACATTGGCGCCACCATTTAAAGCCCTCCTGGTGCACAATCAATAGCCTATGCACCTTCTGTGTTTCCCGCATGTACAAGTGTACAAGTATTACCCAGAATATTGGCTCCACAGTATCCTGTATGTTCCTGTACAACTGCTTCAGCAAGTGTGCTTATTCCTGCTAGCCTGTGTGTTACTAATCATCCTAAGCTGTCAACTGTTCTAAGTATGCCGCTAAGTAACCTTCTGTTGCAGCTAGTTCAAACTGCTTCTGTGTTTCCAGAGTTCAAGCTCCTATTCAGCACTAAGCACGTCTGTCTGCTTCTGCTCTCCAAGTCTTTACCCAGCCTCCGCTATCTGCTGTTCCTAGTCTGCTGGTATTTACCCTTCATTTGCAGCAAGTCCTGTTGCTTCTGCTCTCCAAGTCTTCAAATTCTGATGCATGTATTTGACTCCTTACTACAAATGATCAACTAACCTGTGCAAAAAAGCTACAAAAAAGCTTTATTAGGTTTTTGACTTGCAATGTTGAATATCTGGAACACAAAGAGAAACCTACCTTTGCCTACTGAAGGCCTAGAGCTTGGTCTGGTCTTGCCAAGCAATTAAACCAAAAGTTAACCCTTTGTACAGGTGTAATGCAGCTATCTGCTTAGCCATAGTTATATAGATATGGGCGATGTTGATAAAATGTTTTATTAACATCATTTATTGTATTGTAATAATACATTTCTGTAATCAATTACAATATAATTAACATTATGTGATGGATTTACAATAACTAGTCATGGAAACTTTATAAGAATGTGGTATTAAACTGACTATTAAAATTAACATATCATCTCTATCACTTTAATTTAAAGCATTATTATTTCTATAAACTGCGTAACATGGAAATTGTAGGATATTAAACAGACTACTGTATTATTGACTTGTTAGAACCAGTCTACAGATACAGTATTTAATGGACAATTGATTCACAAAGGGTAAGTCTTTCATTACATACTGAATAAGCTTTAATTATTCAATTTGGGATGGACAAACTTAGTGGAACGTTTTGGCTGTGTGTCAAAGACAGATATTAGAATTGGATGCAGAAATGAATCATGTTCTTTCATCATAGACTGTATTAGTCTGAGAGACACTGCTTTATCTTGGTTTTCATCTATCTTGTCTGAAAGCTTAACTTCATATCCTCAATGCACCTTAAACTCTACCTCTTAAGTAGAAACCATTGCTAAGAGCACCTGCCTTTTCTATTTTGTTAACACAGCTCTTGACAATCCCATACCACTAGCCTTTTGTCAGAGTCACATTTGATTACGCCTTGTTTTTCATTTCACATACAAGTACTCCGAAGACTTGAAAAACTGTAATTACCAGATGCCTTGATTTGGATGCTGTGACTGTAAAGAATATAGCATTAGCAAATCTATTAACAATTAATTATATAAGCAACACAAAGTGAAAGATCCAATAAACCTAAAAATAAAAAGTAAAATCTAAAACTGAACAACACTTGCTGCTTCAGAAGATTACTACTACCACCCTCACACTGAAAACAAGAGGGGCAGAAACAGAAGTGATGAGTGTGCCGTAAACAATCCCATAAAAATAGTGAACTGATGTTAAAATTTTAATTAATGCAAATGTTATTACAATTACAGAATGTTAAAAATACAGTAATTAAATACTGTCACGATCCAGGTAACTCCTTATCGGTATTTACCTTCCAAATGCCTCCTGAGACTGCCCCAGTGTTCTAAGCCTGGATTCCATCTGCACTGTCTGCATGCAGCACGCTGCATCTCATTGTCTCAAAACTCTTCACTGTGATTCTGGCAGCTTCATGGTTAAAGCTCACATGCAAGTTACAAACAATCTTTCCCTCCAAAAGCAAACATGGGCGCAGCCATGTTTGCTTTCATCACATGTTGCTTTTCAGCCTATCAGCTGCACTCTGGTTTCTACCTAATTACCCAGCAGCTGCACTCTAGACTCTGCTTAATCAGCCAGCCAATCCCTGTTTCCCAGCTGGTATAAATATCTTGTTCCTGGGCTGGAAAGATTGTCAGTGCTTCAATTGTCTTCAGTGATTCCAGTGTGCAGTTCTCCCATGGACTTTCTCTGCAGTACAGCCTGACTCTGCAGTGTCTCAACATTGCACCCTGTGACTGGCAGTTACCCGAGACCGGCTTTCAGCTTCTAGCTTCCAGCGGTGCTCTGCCCTGCCAGTAACCATCGGTGTTCCGCCATCGATCCCCAGTAACCATCGGTGTTCCGCCATCGATCCCCAGTAACCATCGGCGTTCCACCATCGATCCCAAGTCACCATCGGTGTTCCACCATCGATCCCAAGTCACCATCGGTGTTCCGCCATCGATCCCAAGTCACCATCAGTGTTCCGCCATCGATCCCAAGTCACCATCGGTGCTCTGTCATCGATCTCTAGCATCACCAGTGTTTCTGCATCTGATCTTCCATTACACTGGTATCTGACACCATTTCACAGCTCACCACCTGTGTCGGTTCTATCCGGCATTTCCCGGCAGTTCAGTCATCAGCTTCTGTTTCCCATCAGCTACCCAGTGCATCGGTGTTGGTAAGGAAATATCATCTCCAAGTCCTTCAAGACTGTGCTTAATTAAACCACACCTAGAGACTGCCTATATGCACACCTGGGAACTGCGACTTATATGCTGTTCTTAATATTGCTAACTGCCGACATATGCTTGTGAGCTGAGTTTCAATAAAACCTTTGAACTTTCCTTTGTTGTCGTGGTCACGCCTTCGGGCATCTGTGGTAAAGGTTCCCTGCATGTCTAAGAACTCTGTACTGCTTCCCAGGTTCACATATACCTCTGCCCCTACAATTGAGGCTTCCCCTGGTCAGTACCAGCCCTCAGTTGTGACAAATACAGCAAACAAAATTCATGTAACATATAACAAAATCTTATTCCAAAAGATCATGTCAAACTGAATACAGGTTTAGTATCCCTTATCCAAAATGCTCGGGACCAGAAGCATTTTGGATATCCGATTTTTCCGTATTTTGGAATAATTGCATACCATAATGAGATATCGTGGCGATGGGACTTAAGTCTAAGCACAGAAGGCATTTATGTTTTATATACACCTTATACACACAGCCTGAAGGTAATTATGGCCAATATTTTTAATAACTTTGTGCATTAAACAAAGTGTGTGTACATTCACGCAATTCATTTATGTTTCATATACACCATGGGGGTAATTCCAAGTTGATTGCAGCAGGAATTTGGTTAGCAGTTGGGCAAAACCATGTGCACTGCAGGGGAGGCAGATATAACATGTGCAGAGAGAGTTAGATTTGGGTGTGGTGTGTTCAATCTGCAATCTAAATTGCAGTGTAAAAATAAAGCAGTCAGTATTTACCCTGCACAGAAACAAAATAACCCACCCAAATCTAACGCTCTCTGCACATTTTATATCTGCCTCCCCTGCAGTGCACATGGTTTTGCCCAACTGCTAAAAAAATTCCTGCTGCGATCAACTTGGAATTACCCCCCTTATACACAGCCTGAAGGTCATTTAATACAATATTTTTACAAAACTTCCTAAAAATTCTCACTTAATGAAACATAGAAGATAATATTTTAAGTGGCAAATACTAAAGTTGTAATAATCACTGACAAAAGTGTGAAGATTACAACACACAATAAATCACTGGCCCTTATAGCTAATCAGAAGTAAAACTTACAACAGTTACTGTACATTGGGATTAACTCATGTTTGTAATTGTATGCAATGGCCGATTATTGGCAAACTGCTCTAGTGCTACATTCGCAATGCACATGTGCGAGGGTACTGTTGCAATCCCACTCACACTGAGAACTTTGTTGTAGAGTGACTGACAGGAAGTGGCTGTTTGGAGTTTAAGGGAAGTGGTTGGGTAAACGCAGGCGTGTCACAGCCATTTTTTGGGGCATGTATCTGCTGATGGCTGCGTGATAGTATGTGCACATATATGGAGTCTGATCCGCTACTGCTTTGGCCTGTCTGCGTAGACAAAGACCAACACTTAGCTTCGATGTTCTCCGCAATTGCATATAGTTCGCTAATGTCTATGCAATTGCATTTGAGTTTGCTCTGGCTCTGGTGGGCATCTCGTTTCACAGCTTCACTTGCTAACATTAACAGTTCCATAGTCTAGAGCAGTGGTTCTCAAACTCGGTCCTCAGGACCCCACACGGTTCACGTTTTCCATGTCACCCAGCAGGTGCACTGTGTATCACCAACTGTCACATTTTAAAAATCTAAAGGTGACCTGCAAAACCTGAACCGTGTGGGGTCCTGAGGACCGAGTTTGAGAACCTGTGGTCTAGAGAATCGCAATTGCAATTGCATTTGTGTACAAACAAGAATTAGGTCCACTGCCAACTTTTACTACTAATAAATCTACTAACTCTATTAAAATGAGAATAGAAGAGGTACAAGAGACTCCACTGAGAAATGTTTTTAAACTTTAATAGTAATTGTAACAGGATGCATTCAGCATCCCAGCTGTCGGGATGCCAGTGGTCATGTGACCGAACACTACAAATCCAACACCATTCAGGAGGCATGACAGCAGATATTTCGAATGTAAGTATCGGGGTTCGGTTTAGGGTCAGGGCCCAGGGGGGGGACTATTAGGGTTCAGCACTAGAGAGGGTTAGGGTTAGGCACTAGGGGGATGGTTAGCCATAGCCACCACCCCGAGGGTTAGCCCTTGCCACCACACTTGGAAGGTTAGCACTAGCCACCACCCCTTGGAGGGATAGGGTAAGGAAAGGTAAAGATACTTACGTCCTCCGATGTCAGGAGCTTCAGTGTCGGCATGCCACTGTCGGTCATGTGGCTGCCAGCATCCCTACCACCAGGATGTCATACTGAACCCATTGTAACCTCAAAACAGACTGTATATTGGTGCATTAATACACTGAACAGTTCCAAGAATAAGACAAAGTTTAAACCGCTACAATGCTACCATGCATGCAGTCCTTCACACTGTGTTCTAGTTATGAAAGAGCATATTAAATGGACAAAACTACGCTCTTCAAACCAAAGTGACAATAGCAGCCAGAAGTATCTATTTGGCCTGACATGTGAAGTACTTATTCACCTTGATTTGTTTTTTCAAGGTGTGACTCCTTCAAAAGAATTTAAGCCATTATGGCCTTCAGCCAATACTTACAATCAATCAAAAGCTAACTAGCACAACCGGCTAAATGGTTCACATTATTTTAAACCAATGAAAGTTAAAACAAATCTGTAAACAAGTATTTTTATGCAGTTAATACAGATTGGATATATTCAAATAGGTAATATTTATTAATATTTTTAAAAGGCTTGCTAATATCTATATTCATTGAAGTAGTACAGTATATAAAACGTAAAAAAATACCTAAAATGATAGGATATGTTTAAAACATTAAAGGAATAAAGAAATGAAGAGTAATAAATAATAATCTGTTTAAAATAAAGGTACAGTGATTAAGAAATGAGCCTTAGTCAACACAAAACAATCAAGGAAACTGAGCTATGACTGATAATGATACTGGTCAAAATGTTTGTTTGCAAAGAAACTAGCAAATTTTGACTCATTTGAAAATGTTAACTAAGAATAATTACTATTAATATGGATTATTTGCTCTTTCTTTAGTAATATAGTCCATATCACTTATCATATCAGAGTGTATTTGCTTAGTTTCTTTAGTACAGGTTGAGTATCCCATATCCAAAATGCTTAAGACCAGAAGTATTTTGGATATCGGATTTTTCCGTATTTTAGAATAATTGCATACCATAATGAGATATCATGGTGATGGGTCCCAAGTCTAAGCACAGAATGCATTTATGATTCATATACACCTTATAACCACAGCCTGAAGGTAATTCTAGCCAATAGTTTTAATAACTTTGTGCATTCTAAAATTATTTAAAAAAAATGTTGCTTTAAAAACTGGTAGAGCCAGGTCAACTGACTTGTTTCATGTCTGAAGGGTGGCCTTACAAACAGCTGTACCAACTGCCACCAGCAGTCATCTACTCCCAAGGGTGATCCAGGAATGAGTGGGGATAATACCGAAGACAGCCCATTCGGGTGTAAGTGGCAGACAATCCCCCAGGGAGGCCTCAGCATATGCTTAAAACTGCAGCCAAACATTTCAGACATATTTTACACTATTGTTAAGACAAGTGCTGCTCAATTTAACCACCTAAATGCAAATTTTGCAGGACACCTTTAATGTGCAAATGAGGCCAACTCTAAATGAACCTTTTGCATAATAGTTGTATCTGCTGAATCTGAGACCTAACAGTTGGTGAAAAGGTAACACCAGGGCTAGTGCAAGGTTACTAGTAGGCAATACTTTAGCCTACTGCCCCCCATCAGCACCAATACCCACTTCCCAAATCCTTAGGGAGTTAGAACCTTACAAGTTTCGCAGACGCCACTTGCATTAAGTACAACTACTGTATATGACTCAGCAGTGCCCCCCAGATAATGGCACCTAGGCAGCTGTCTAAAGCTGCCTAATGGTAGAGCCAGCCCTGGATAACAATAACCCCCATGCATGCCAGGAGTATGGATACATCCATTCTAATGCAGCTAAGCTCAAGTGTGCCACCACCATACCCCCTCAAATGTTGGGAAGTGTGACATTATTGAAGGGGAACACAACTCTGTTGTTTCTTAGCTAAAGTATTCCTGACCCTTCCTATCATAGCCTAGTGCTGGCAGTGGCTTTTTCAGTAGTAACCCACACTGGTTGGTCCCCAGATTTTGCTACCACCAGCCTAGATCTGTACGTTAGTGGCGTTAGCACCAGGACAGGTGCAAGGGTTTTTGGCACCCTAGGCAAAACTTCAGCCATAACACCCCTCCCCCCCTACCCCCCCGCCCCGCAACCACCACTACCCAGTCCCTGAGGTGCAAGTATGGATGCGGTGTCCAATAAATAACCTTCAATGCCTTCCTATCCAATTACATCTTCTCTGTACAGTACACATATAACCTCACATATTTTGATTGTAAGCTGATTGTAAATAGGGATTGATGTGAATGGCCAAATATTATCTGTAAAGTGCTGTGGAATACGTACAGTATGCGCTATATAAATAAGTGGTAATAACTGGTAACAATAGGTAGAACCTATCCTTGTGTATAAATGCCTATTTCCCTATAGATGGTAAGCCTGATTATATATATATATATATATATATATTTGTCTCCCCCTCACTGACCTCAGTGCTGACTTGCAGGTACCACCATGGTCAGGCAGATTCAGAATCTTTTTTCGAGTCTCCAAAGTCCCACTCCGTCGCCTTTTTGCGGGATAAGATGTCATGCCGTCTCATCCCCTAGCGTTAGTAGCATAGAGCCATCTACTAAGCACTGGTCCCGCTGGAGGAAAGGAACAAGTAGTGCTGCGGGTATATAGCCACAGGTGCAGGAGTGAGAGATGATTCTACTTCTCTTCCAGCCAATGCCTGCATACGACACAGCGCACACCTTCAGCCAGAGACGGAGCAGGTGAGGGTGCTGAATCCCTTTCATGCTGCATGACAGTGTCTTGCAGGATTTGACTTCCCGCAAAATTGACCTGGGCAGTGTGAGGAGATCCTTGGTGGACGAAGAGGGGGGTAGAATGGAGACACAGCTACAGGCCGTGCTCCAATTTTTTTGCAGTGCCGGTGGCTGAATTGGGGTACTTTGTGTTGGGGCCCTGGGATGTCCACCCCTGTCACCCTTCTTATATTCCTGCCCTGCTCCCAGCTTTGTCACCCTTCTTAGAATTCGGCCCTGCTCCCAGTCACACACACACATATATATATATATATATATATATATATATACACACATACATATATTTACACTCGTGTATATATATATATATATATATATATATATCCAAACAACAGCAGTACAGGTGCGCTGGTTTAAAATAATCTAGTTCCGGGCTGAAGCACAGGCACTGATAGGTACCGCAGCAAACTCCCAAAAGGAACTCCGGACTCCTGGAGACAGTAAACATGAGCGCATTCTTCTTCTGTTTTAAGAAAGAATATATATATATATATATATATATGTGTGTGTGTGTGAACAAGAGAACCGGCACTCTGCTCTGTACAGACCATCAGGGGGGTGCCTTCAGTGAAATATCATGTAGAAGCAAATAAGGACTGCGGCACTCCAATATAACGTGCCTTTAGTGAATTACATTGAAATACATAGTTGCGCTCAACTGTGTATTTCAATGTAATTCATTAAAAGCACGTTATATTTGAGTGCTGCAGTCCTTATTTTTTATATATATATATATATATATATATATATATATATATATATATATGTACACGATGTCCGGCACTCCAATACTAACTTGAAACACGCCCGGTGCCCTCACAGCCAAATAAGGATGAATAGAAGATAATAACAGGCGGCACTCACAGCTTGATAGACACTGGTAAATAAATGGCCAGACTCCGTGAAGATAGATCAACGTTTCAATTTATAAAATTGTCGTCAGGATACCTGACGACAATTTTATAAATTGAAACGTTGATCTATCTTCACGGAGTCTGGCCGTTTATTTACCAGTGTCTATCAAGCTGTGAGTGCCGCCTGTTATTATCTTCTATATATATATATATATATATATTTATTAGTGATGTGCACCGGACATTTTTCGGGTTTTGTGTTTTGGTTTTGGATTCGGTTCCGCGGCCGCGTTTTGCCAAAACCTCCCTGAAAATTTTTTGTCGGATTCGGGTGTGTTTTGGATTCGTTTTTTTTTTTTAAACCCTCAAAAACAGCTTAAATCATAGAATTTGGGGGTCATTTTGATCCCATAGTATAATTAACCTCAATAACCATAATTTCCACTCATTTTCAGTCTATTCTGAACACCTCACACCTCACAATATTATTTACAGTCCTAAAATTTGCACCGAGGTCGCTGGATGGCTAAGCTAAGCGATCCAAGTGGCCGACACAAACACCTGGCCCATCTAGGAGTGGCACTGCAGTGTCAGGCAGGATGGCACTTCAAAAAAATTGTCCCCAAACAGCACATGATGCAAAGAAAAAAAGAGGCACACCAAGGTCGCTGTGTGACTAAGCTAAGCGACCCAAGTGGCCGACACAAACACCTGGCCCATCTAGGAGTGGCACTGCAGTGTCAGGCAGGATGGCACTTCAAAAAAATTGTCCCCAAACAGCACGTGATGCAATGAAAAAAAGAGGCGCACCAAGGTCGCTGTGTGACTAATCTAAGCGACACAAGTGGCCGACACAAACACCTGGCCCATCTAGGAGTGGCACTGCAGTGTCAGGCAGGATGGCACTTCAAAAAAATTGTCCCCAAACAGCACATGATTCAGAGAAAAATAAAAGAAAAAAGAGGTGCAAGATGGAATTGTCCTTGGGCCCTTCCACTCACCCTTATGTTGTATAAACAGGACATGCACACTTTAACGAACCCATCATTTCAGCGACATGGTCTGCCACACGACTGTGACTGAAATGACTGGTTGGTTTACGCCCCCACCAAAAAAAGAAGCAATCAATCTCTCCTTGCACAAACTGGCTCTACAGAGGCAAGATGTCCACCTCATCATCATCCTCCGATTCCTCAACCCTTTCACTGTGTACATCCCCCTCCTCACAGATTATTAATTCGTCCCCACTGGAATCCATCATCTCAGGTCCCTGTGTACTTTATAGAGGGAATTGCTGCTGGTGAATGTCTCCACGGAGGAATTGATTATAATTCATTTTGATGAACATCATCTTCTCCACATTTTCTGGAAGTAACCTCGTACGCCGATTGCTGACAAGGTGAGCGGCTGCACTAAACACTCTTTCGGAGTACACACTGGAGGGAGGGCAACTTAGGTTGAATAAAGCCAGTTTGTGCAAGGGCCTCCAAATTGCCTCTTTTTCCTGCCAGTATACGTACGTACTGTCTGACGTGCCTACTTGGATGCGGTCACTCATATAATCCTCCACCATTCTTTCAATGGTGAGAGAATCATATGCAGTGACAGTAGACGACATGTCAGTAATCGTTGGCAGGTCCTTCAGTCCGGACCAGATGTCAGCACTCGCTCCAGACTGCCCTGCATCACCGCCAGCGGGTGGGCTCGGAATTCTTAGCCTTTTCCTCGCACCCCCAGTTGCGGGAGAATGTGAAGGAGGAGATGTTGACGGGTCACGTTCCGCTTGACTTGACAATTTTCTCACCAGCAGGTCTTTGAACCTCTGCAGACTTGTGTCTGCCGGAAAGAGAGATACAACGTAGGTTTTAAATCTAGGATCGAGCACGGTGGCCAAAATGTAGTGCTCTGATTTCAACAGATTGACCACCCGTGAATCCTGGTTAAGCGAATTAAGGGCTCCATCCACAAGTCCCACATGCCTAGCGGAATCGCTCTGTTTTAGCTCCTCCTTTAATGTCTCCAGCTTCTTCTGCAAAAGCCTGATGAGGGAAATGACCTGACTTAGGCTGGCAGTGTCTGAACTGACTTCACGTGTGGCAAGTTCAAAGGGTTGCAGAACCTTGCACAACGTTGAAATCATTCTCCACTGCGCTTGAGTCAGGTGCATTCCCCCTCCTTTGCCTATATCGTGGGCAGATGTATAGGCTTGAATGGCCTTTTGCTGCTCCTCCATCCTCTGAAGCATATAGAGGGTTGAATTCCACCTCGTTACCACCTCTTGCTTCAGATGATGGCAGGGCAGGTTCAGGAATGTTTGGTGGTGCTCCAGTCTTCACCACGCGGTGGCTGAATGCCGAAAGTGGCCCGCAATTCTTCGGGCCACCGACAGTTTCTCTAGCACGCCCCTGTCGTTTTTTAAATAATTCTGCACCACCAAATTCAATGTATGTGCAAAACATGGGACGTGCTGGAATTTGCCCAGATGTAATTCGCGCACAATATTGCTGGCGTTGTCCGATGTCACAAATCCCCAGGAGAGTCCAATTGGGGTAAGCCATTCTGCGATGATCTTCCTCAGTTTCTGTAAGAGGTTGTCAGCTGTTTGCCTCTTCTGGAAAGCGGTGATACAAAGCGTAACCTGCCTAGGAACGAGTTGGCGTTTGCGAGATGCTGCTACTGGTGCCGCCGCTGCTGTTCTTGCTGCGGGAGGCAATACATCTACCCAGTGGGCTGTCACAGTCATATAGTCCTGAGTCTGCCCTGCTCCACTTGTCCACATGTCCGTGGTTAAGTGGACATTGGGTACAACTGCATTTTTTAGGACACTGGTGACTCTTTTTCTGAGGTCTGTGTACATTTTCGGAATCGCCTGCCTAGAGAAATGGAACCTAGATGGTATTTGGTACCGGTGACACAGTACCTCAATCAAGTCTCTAGTTGCCTCTGAATTAACGGTGGATACCGGAACCACATTTCTCACCGCCCAGGCTGCCAAGGCCTGAGTTATCTGCTTTGCAGCAGGATGACTGAGGTAATATTTCATCTTCCTCGCAAAGGACTGTTGGACAGTCAATTGCTTACTGGAAGTAGTACAAGTGGTCTTCCGACTTCCCCTCTGGGATGACGATCGACTCCCAGCAGCAACAACAGCAGCGCCAGCAGCAGTAGGCGTTACACTCAAAGATGCATCGGAGGAATCCCAGGCAGGAGAGGACTCGTCAGACATGACAGTGACATGGCCTGCAGGACTATTGGCTTTCCTGTGTAAGGTGGACATTGACACTGAGGGAGTTGGTGGTGTGGTTTGCAGGAGCTTGGAAACAAGAGGAAGGGATTTAGTGGTCAGTGGACTGCTTCCGCTGTCATCCAAAGTTTTTGAACTTGTCACTGACTTATGATGAATGTGCTGCAGGTGACGAATAAGGGAGGATGTTCCGAGGTGGTTAACGTCCTTACCCCTACTTATTACAGCTTGACAAAGGCAACACACGGCTTGACACCTGTTGTCCGCATTTGTGTTGAAATAATTCCACACCGAAGAACTGATTTTTTTTGTATTTTGACCAGGCATGTCAATGGCCATATTCGTCCCACGGACAACAGGTGTCTCCCCGGGTGCCTGACTTAAACAAACTACCTCACCATCAGAATCCTCCTTGTCAATTTCCTCCCTAGCGCCAGCAACACCCATATCCTCATCCTGGGGTATTTCAATAGTGACATCTTCAATTTGACTATCAGGAACTGGACGGCGGGTGCTCCTTCCAGCAATTGCAGGGGGCGTGCAAATTGTGGAAGGCGCAACCTCTTCCCGTCCAGTGTTGGGAAGGTCAGGCAACGCAACCGACACAATTGGACTCTCCTTGGGGATTTGTGATTTAGAAGAACGCACAGTTCTTTGCTGTGCTTTTGCCATCTTAACTCTTTTAAGTTTTCTAGCAGGAGGATGAGTGCTTCCATCCTCAGGTGAAGCTGAACCACTAGCCTTGAACATAGGCCAGGGCCTCAGCCGTTCCTTGCCACTCCGTGTCGTAAATGGCACATTGGCAAGTTTACGCTTCTCCTCAGACGATTTTGATTTAGATTTTTGGGTCATTTTACTGAGCTTTATTTTTTGGGATTTTACATGCTCTCTACTTTGACATTGTGCATCGTCCTTGGCAGACGACGTTGATGGCATTTCATCGTCTCGGCCATGACTAGTGGCAGCAGTTTCAGCACGAGGTGGAAGTGGATCTTGATCTTTCCCTATTTTAACCTCCACATTTTTGTTCTCCATTTTTTAATGTGTGGAATTATATGCCGGTATCAATAGCAATGGCCTACTACTATATATACTGCGCACAACTGAAATGCACCACAGGTATGGATGGATAGTATACTTGACGACACAGAGGTAGGTAGAGCAGTGGCCTACTGTACCATACTGCTATATATTTGTCAAAGTCAGAAAAATATCACGATGCACACTGCCATATTTGCACCTCATACAGGTCCGCGCTGCGCATGCGTGCGCTCTCCCGTGCGTGCGCATACTCACTGTTGCGGGCACCCGCGGGCGCGCGGTATGTGCATTTACGGTAGAGTTTATGTGTTCGTAGCGTGCGACTCAATCGTTACATATTTTCACTATATAATGTATTTTGTAGATCATGGTCCCTTTGATAGATTCTGAAAGATTAGTTAATGTAGCATGTTCATGGACAGAGAGATCCCTCTTTGTTTGATACGAAGGGTCAGACATGGGTCATACAGTGGTGTTTAGTATCCATCGGAAGAGTATTTAATTAGCAATATTCCGGTGTTGGTTTGAAGCGAATTAATCGCTCGTGCGAATAGTTATGGACATAAGAAGTTTATGTCCATTTACTATTATTTGCACTTACTTATCCATGCGGCGGGAAACCTAGTTTTCCACCCACCTGAGCAGTTGGAAATTGTCACAGCCCACCTGTATGAATCAACCTATGACCTTTTGTTATAATGCGAAGACGAATTCCTGTGTCCAATGAACAGTGAGATTGTAGGGACCATTGAACTGTATTGTGTGTGGGGCATAAATAGACAAGCCGATCATATCCAGCTCACTCTCTTCAACGGTTCTCATTGCTGATAATCGGGAGCTGGATATCGAGGCGCATGCGATCGTTCCCCTTGTGCGTAAGTTTTTCTCCGCAACCATATTGTCTTTGTTGTTATTGTGGGCCATATCTCTCTCTCTCTCTCTTCTTTCTCTCTCATTTTTCCTTAAACATAATTGTATTGTATTGTATTTCCTGTGTAGTTATCTGGTTAGTTAGTCTATGTTATATTGTAGTGTATGACTTGTACTGTATTATTCTTTTTGCAAGTATAACATTCATATAAGGCGTTAGACCCTAAGCCCGGTAGTTGTGTATTTCTTATAGTGTTAAGTATTCTCAGAGCGTCGGTGACGCTCGAACAGCTTTAAAGTTAACAAGGTTACACTGTGTTGCATCTACACCCTATCTCTACACTAAGGTTTTACTGCATATTACATTGTTTATGGTTTAGATATAAAGGTTTAACATTGTGAGCGTCTGCGCCGCTGGTGATCTCCTCGTGGTCCCGAGCGTCCGCTACGCTATAGCGAACCATTACGTTAGTCGGCAGCCAATAGCGTGCCTGCCTGTGATCTCTTGGCCGTGAGCGAACGTGACGCTTGAGCGTCTCGACCACGGCTAAGCGATTGTTACGCAACGTGCGTACCCTTACGGTACTCCATACGTCAATAGCGTACAGTGTTCTTAGACCTCTTAAAGGGTTTTAAATAAGATAAATATTTAGCTTTATCAATTGGCGGCTCGTCCAGTCCTTCACATATCTCTGCTAGGTAATTTCAGCAGACATTATCCATCAGCAAAGGGCGGGAGATCATATTCTTCGCAGTGCTGACGGGATAAGCGTCTGCTTCGCTTAGTAAAGGGTGCTGAGGGAATCCGGAACCGGAGGTAAGAACAACACGCTAGTGTCTTTTAAAACTTTATTTCTATCTTGCGTACGCACACACGCATATCTGCATTTCTTTTTTTCGTGTATTTTCATATATCACTCTCCTGTTTGCCATGTTATAATTGATAAAACGTGCTAAAAGAGATTTGTCGCTATTTCATAGTTAAAGTGTAAAAGTAATATATTAAGGGATAAATTGTAAAGCGCACACGTAACTCTACCTAAAGGTACAAGGAGAGATTGGTGTGGGGTTCAGTAGATGATCGGGGATCATCTACATTGATAAACGTGTACATTGTGTTACGGTGGATATTTGCTTTGCGTGCACGTGTCTCTAACAAAGGGCTGAGACTCGCGTACGCAACTCAAAGGCCGACGCACGCAGTGTATATTACGCAACGGAGAGTCCGGGTACGCCCACGTAACTCAAATCACACGATAGTGTTATTGCAACAGGCGGAAAGGTGGCAACGTGGTAAGTAGCGCAAGTCTATTTTAGTGTCCGAAATTTAGATTAACAGATCCTTCTCCAAATTCACAACACATCTGGTCTAAAGAAAATTGTGTGCATTAGTAATCTGACCAGTACCATTTGTGTACGAAACCGGTCATAAACACTATTTGTACATTCTGACGTGATTTGTGTAATTTTTTATTTTCTGAAGGGAAGTTCGCTGGTCACTCAGGAATTGTCCAACAACCAATAGTTACTGGAAAGAGTAAGTGTTCTGCGGATATCCCTCGCATGTTCCAGTAAATAGAGGTTCATAGGGGCCCTGGGTCGAGTACGCCAGCGCTAAGGCAGTGTGTAGGTCGTATTGGTCGATGTGGGCGAGTGAGTGGGGTACTCGGTAAACCGCCACCGTCAGCCTATCGTGAACATTTTGGTTTTTGTAAGGGTTCGCTGAAGACCCTGATTGAAGGTCAGAGGTGGTGAAAGCAACACCTGCAAGTTATGGGGGCCAATTGTTCAGGAAGGGGGCGATCAACCTCGGTTCGGGTTGATTCAGTGAACCGACCAGTCGGGTCGGCAAGGTACGTAATGTGTGAAAAATATGGTTCACACACAGAGATTTTATGTGATGAATGGGAGAGAATGACAGTGCATGACGGGGAGAAATTCCCAAGAGTAGGTAGCTTTAGCCCAGAAGTGTTACTAAATTTAAGGAGGAGGATATGTCTCATTAAATCAACAAAGAGACGAATCCAACATTATGATTATTTGCAGCTATGGCAACAAGAGGGTGAAATACAGAGAGGATTGGCTCTGGCGGCGGGATCTAATCCTATCAAGAAATTGATAGCCACGGCCCCGCCGCCACCATACATATCACGAGTGAAATTGGTTGCGGAGAATGACGCACTAGGGTGTAACAAACAAACACTTAGTAACTGTGTAAATGTTAATAAGTTAACCAATGCAAGTATTAACCCGTGCAAGTTGTACCCTGTTTTGAACTTTCCCCAGGAGTGTGATCAAGAGGACGAATCGGCAACAATATCAGCGCTCTCTCTAGCAGCCACCATATCAGAGACAACAGTAGGCACAGCTCCACCCCCGAGATTAGTAACAAAGGCCCCTAGTGGAGGGATAGGTGAGGTCGTATCAACGGGTAAGTACGGCACCATACACTATGCTGAAACTATTTCACCACAGGCTGTAGACTCTACACAGAATGATGTTGTTAGAATTAATCCTGTTAGGGTAATAGCAGTGCCAAATGGGAAAACGGACACTTCAGGAGTCACTCCTGTTAGGAACATTGCCATGTACAGCCCGTTTTCCCGAATGGAATTAAGGACCATAGTGTCTGAATTCCCTGACCCCAGAAAAGACTTAGTTGCTAGCCAAAAATACATCAGAGACCTAGGAAACACTTTAGAGCCCAATAACAAAGATTGGCAGATATTGCTGAGGGCATGTTTACCCTCCAATGTCGACGCAGCTCAATTTTTAGCTGACTGTGGATTAGATCAGGATGTACCTCTTACAGATGTGTACAACAAAGATAACGTAAAAAGAATAAGTTTACAGTTAAAGGAGTATTTCCCAGCCGTAGTTAAATGGAACAAGATATTCTCCATTAAACAAAAGGAGTCAGAAACAGCTGCAGAATATTTTCACAGGGCATTATTAGAGATGGCAAAATACACAGGCATAGAGGACATTAAAACAAACATAAACCATCGAGAAGTAGCAGTATCTGTACTAATGGATGGTTTAAAAGAGGCATTAAAGACCAGGGTACAGACCACGCAACCATGTTGGCGAGGTCTGTCGGTGGCTACTTTGAGAGAGGCTGCTATTGATCACGACCGGAATATCACCAGACACAGGGAACTACAAGGTGATAAATTAATGGCCGTAAGTATACAGGCCCTGACCACAAGGCAGCCTTTGTATAAATCACCAAACCCTGTGGGTAAGTCAAATGTGGTAACTTGTTTTTCTTGTCATAGACAGGGACACATGGCACGAGATTGTAGAGTGAAAAATTCACAAAACTCATATCAACCCCCTAGACAACGACACGACACACGACATTGGGAGCAGGGTCCGCAGAAACGGAGTTATGAGCCACATGCAGGGGAAACAAAAAGATACCCCCCGAACAGAGACTGGCAAGCCACTGGTAGTTCCCAATTAACTCCGTCACAAGTAGTTGCTGCCAGCGGGATTCAGGGAGGTCACCATACCCAATAGGGGTGTGGCCATACCTGTAATTTGCAGCCAGTAAAATTGATTGCAAGTCTTGGAAGTGAACCCGAAATTGCAATTGATGTAGCTGGTAAA
Organism: Pseudophryne corroboree; assembly: GCF_028390025.1. Taxonomy (NCBI): domain Eukaryota; kingdom Metazoa; phylum Chordata; class Amphibia; order Anura; family Myobatrachidae; genus Pseudophryne; species Pseudophryne corroboree. Next base: position 380,454,913 of record NC_086448.1, read on the forward strand.
ACATTAAACTTTCTTGTAGATACGGGGGCGGCCAAATCAGTGATAAATTCGACAGTGGGCATGAGAACCACTGGTAAGACAATTCCAGCCATGGGAGTAACAGGAGTAGTCCAGCACTACCCTGTTAGCAAACCAGCCGAGATTACAATAGGGCCTTTACATACCAAGCATTCCTTTTTGCTGGCTGCATCGGCACCGACTAATCTCCTGGGAAGAGACTTATTGTGTAAAATGGGGTGCGTCATTTATTGTACTCCTGAAGGTGTATTCTTGGACATACCTGAGAATCACGCTCAGGAAGTGCGAGACATGTTAGACTTCCCATTAAAATTAATGTCACATACCATTATGACAAATAGGACTCCATCCCAAGTAGAAGAAATGACATCCCAGATACCAGAGTCACTTTGGACTAAAGATGGACAGGACACTGGATTAATGGCAAACGTAGCTCCGGTAGTTGTACAAGTAAAAGATGGTAGGATAGCTCCAAAAATCCCACAGTACCCTCTGAAGCCAGAGGTGGAGTTAGGAGTTTACCCAGTAATAGAGCGCTTGCTACAACAGGGCATTCTGGTAAGAACATCCAGCACTGCCAATAGTCCCATCTTCCCTGTGAAAAAGAGTGGGGGGAGGGGTTACCGGCTAGTGCAGGATCTAAGGGGGATTAACAAAATAGTTGAGAGTCAATTCCCCGTAGTGCCAAATCCAGCTGTCATCCTTATGCAAATCCCTCCCACTGCAAAATTTTTCACTGTTATTGACCTCTGCTCCGCTTTCTTTTCGGTACCCCTGCACCCTGACAGCCAATATTTGTTTGCATTTACATACAGAGGAGTCCAATACACATGGACTCGATTACCACAAGGTGTCATAGACAGTCCAAGTATATTTTCTCAGGCTTTGCATGATTGTTTACAGTCTTTCCAACCAGGGAGTGGATCAGTATTGATACAGTACGTGGATGATTTACTACTGTGTTCAGATTCATTGGAAGCCTCCCTGAAGGATACGAAACAGCTCCTGTTTCATCTTTCAGACACAGGACACAAGGTTTCCAAAGACAAGTTACAATTATGCCAAACTAAAGTAAAATATTTGGGACACTGTCTAACACAAGGACTGAGACACCTGACCGCTGATAGAATTCAAGCAATTAGAGACATGACTCTGCCACAAACCCAGCAACAGATCAGAACGTTTTTAGGAATGTGTGGGTATTGCCGTAACTGGATCCCAGGATTTTTCATTCTGGCATTACCTTTGCAGGAGATGGTCTCCTCAAACAAACCTGATCGGATTTCGCACACAGACGAGTCCGAGATGGCATTTGAGAGACTTAAACAGTGCCTAATGCAGGCGCCAGCATTAGGTATGCCAGACTATGGGAAACCCTTTGAGCTGTACGGAACAGAAAGTGCTGGTTGCGCGGCAGGCGTCCTAACCCAAAAGCACGGGGATACAAGCAGGCCAGTAGCATACTACAGCGCTCAGCTAGACACGGTAGCGCGATCCCTCCCCACATGCTTGCGAAGCGTTGCTGCGATAGCATTGCTAGTAACAAAAAGCGAAGATGTAGTGCTAGGTCACAACCTCACAATTCATACACCACATGCAGTGTCAGCCTTGCTAAATTCTGCCCAAACCAGGCACGTCTCATCAGCGCGGTTTACAAGATGGGAATTGGCACTAATGGCCCCCGTAAACATCACCATAAGGAGATGCAGTGCATTAAATCCTGCAACATATCTCCCAGGTGTGCCTGGACAGGCACAAAGGGTGGAGGATGAGAGTGGTGGGGAAGGAGGATTTAATACAAAGGGGGACACACATGATTGTATGGAATATTTGACCCAAAATTTTACCGCAAGGCCTGACATCAGTGACAACCCACTGGAAGATGTAGATCTAACTTTCTACACGGACGGTAGTTGTCACAGACAGTCAGACTCGGGAGACTTGTGTACTGGATACGCAGTCGTAGATGACCAAGGCACCATAGAAGCAGAACCGCTAGGCCCACCTCACTCAGCCCAGGTTGCTGAACTGGTCGCCCTAACCAGAGCATGTGAATTGGCTAAGGGCAAATCAGCCAATATCTACACCGACTCTAGATACGCATTCGGGGTAGTCCATGATTTCGGAGCCCTATGGCGCCTCAGAAACTTCATGACGGCAGCTGGTACACCGGTAGCGCATGCAGCTCACATCAAAAGGCTTCTAACAGCGATACAGGAACCTGACAGAGTGGCTGTTATCAAGTGTAAAGCACACACATATAGCCAGGACCCGGTATCACTTGGTAACAGCCGAGCAGACGAAGCAGCTAAGTTAGCAGCTGGTACCCCCAGACAAACAAACACCACACAATTGATGGCATTTAACACCATCAACACACAGAAGTTGTGTGAAATGCAAAATTTGTGTTCCACACAGGAAAAGGCAGTCTGGAAGGCAAAGGGATATGGCCAGGAGTCCTCAGGACTCTGGACGGATGGACAAGGTAAACCAGTGGCCCCCAGAGCATATCTTCCATGTTTAGCCAAGGCAGCACACGGGCTGACTCATCTGGGCAAGGAGGGAATGTGCAAGTTGGTAAGAGCATATTGGTGCGCCCCAGGATTTTCATCTCATGCGAGTAAAAGAGCAATGTCATGCCTTACCAGTTTGAGAGAGAACATCGGAAAGGCAATACCAACAGAACCATCTCATATCCCACCTGCAGGCGGCCCTTTCCAGGTAATACAGATTGACTTCATTCAATTACCCCCTTGTCGAAATTTGAAATATGTACTTGTTTGTATAGATGTTTTTTCAAATTGGGTCGAAGCATTTCCTGCGGCCACAAATACCGCTATGTTTACTGCTAAGAAAATTGTGCAGGAATTTGTATGTAGATATGGTATCCCTAGAATAATCGAAAGTGATAGGGGTACCCATTTTACAGGTGATGTCTTTCAAGGAATGTGTAAGTTGATGGGAATTGATAGCAAGCTGCACACTCCATACCGTCCACAGGCGAGTGCGAAGGTGGAAAGAGTGAACAGCACTATTAAAAATAAACTGAGCAAAGTTATGGCAGAAACAGGATTGACATGGCCAGAAGCTTTACCCATTGTACTATACAGCATCAGAACCACTCCCAGGTCCCCTCTTAATCTGTCTCCCTTTGAAATTTTGTTTGGTTGACAACCGCATGTTATGATTGACCCTCAGGATGATTTGAAGTGTAACAATGAAGTGACTGTAAAGTACCTGGTTAACATGAGTAAACAGCTAAGGAATCAAAATGATAATTTGAAGTTGGTGATTCCTGATTTACCAGATAGTAATTGTCATGACATTGAACCTGGGGATTATGTAATGATACGGAATTTTCTACGCTCAGGTTGCCTTATTGACAGATGGGAAGGACCATACCAAGTCTTATTGACTAGCACTACAGCATTGAAGGTTGCCGAGAGAGAGACTTGGGTTCATTCGTCCCATTGTAAGAAGGTTGCTGATCCAGAGAGGTCCCGTGATAAGGAACAGACGGTAGAGGAAGTGGTATCACTGGAGTGTCTGTTCCAAGAGGACTGAGGCGGCACCTGAGCATTGAAGATCACAAGATCAAAAGCAGTTGTCGATTCCCTGTTCCCTTTTATTGTTTTTCCCCACTTCCCATCCACTCTCCCTCAATTATTTTTTCTTCTCCCCCTTCTCATTCTTCTCCGTTTCCTCCTATAAGATGGACTTGCCCCAAGAGACTGTGATCCGGATTTTCCTGTTGACCATGATGTTGACCAGAGCAGTCTGTTCCGGCGAGAGTACCATGGAGGTCGAGAGAGGTTCTGGAATGGGTTCTGATGACAAAGATGGAGGCGTAGTTTTCCAAGAGCAACTTAATCAACAAGTAAAGGCGAGTATCAGAAAACGATCCGATAGTATTGACAATAGAAGGAATTGTGAAGGATTGTTAGCTGAAGAAAACTGTATCTGTAGGCTTTGTGACAATGTAGTTGAGGATGGGTGCATTAAGAAATGCCAATCCAGTTTTAATATCCACATGGACCGGCATCCATTGAGTGACTATCACTCCTTAGTGGGTAGTGTGTTAAATCAAACAGATTGTTGGGTATGCTCTCAAGTACCTCAAGGTCATAGCAAATCAGGACTAGTACCATTTCCTTTAACGATAGGGGAGGTACTTGAGCTAAAGGGTGGGAGACCGGTGGACAGGAGGTTTAATATCTCCAGTCCTCCTAGTTTGAAGCTCCACCAATATCATGTGGATAGATCCCTAATATGTTTTAACATTACCAATCCCCGAAAGCCGGGAAATTGGGAAGTGTCATGGAGTAACCAAACCATGACCTTTTCATATAGGGCAGATAGAATGCCTACAGATACAGAGCTTATACGCCACATAGCCAGTAGAGAAAAATCTTTCCGCTATAGGTATACCCTAGGAAGTAGGATTACGAGAGTTGGAGAGGTATCACCAGGATACTGTGCACATATCGTACAAACTGATACGTGTACTAGACAGATGGGAGAATTGGGGGTAGGAGATTTCACATGGAGGATGTGTAATATGGTTATGTCCTTCTCCGTCCCATATGTTCTCCCTGATGATGCATATTTCATATGCGGGAGGAAGGCGTATAAGTGGCTTGCCCCAAACTCTGAAGGATTGTGTTATATTGGAAAAGTACTGCCTGAAGTAATGACTGTATCACATGCCAAAATGAAAGATATACACCGTGTTGCCCAAGCTCCTTATACTCATACTCATTACGAGCACGTAGTTAAACGGCACCTGATAGAAAGAACAGAGCATCCGGCCTCTGACATGATCCATGAATCCACCGGGATTCAGTTTCTAATCGCGTTAGATTTCACTCGCACCGCCAGAGGAGTGTTGAATTATAAATACATATCTGCGCTCGCAAATTTGTTAGACAATATCACTGAAATGTATGATGACACGTTTAGGTATACTGGAAGAGAACTTCAAGCTTATAAAACAGAACTGGTACAGCATAGAATGGTTCTCAATTATCTCACGGCAGTGACAGGCGGATATTGCGTCACACTGGCAACGCAGTACGGCGTGAAATGCTGTACATATATAACGAATAGTACCGAGGACCCGGTCGAAGTCATAGACCAAAAGATGGACGATATTCTCCAACTGAAGTGGGAATTTCGCAGGAGACACAATCTCACTCTTGCTGCTGTAGGTAATGAGCTGACTGGTTGGGTGTCATGGTTGAACCCGCGAAATTGGTTCTCTGGTTTAGGAGAATGGGCTCAAGGAGTCATAATGGATGTTGGGAAGTTTCTTCTATGTATCTTAGGTGTTGTCATATCCATTGGCTTGATATTTAGATGCGGACAGGCTTTAATGAAGTGCAAACGTCGTACCAGGGTAATGAGTCTAAGGAGTGAGGAAATTGTAATTCCAATGGATTTGATTTATGACCCAACGGTAGAAACAATGATGTGATGAAAATGCGATTATACGGTCCGTTTCTTTCACCTGTTTTTCCGTTTTCTCCAAGGTAAAAAGACCCACTTGGACGAGGAATTTGATGATCCTGTATACAGACAACTGATGGATTAAAGAAGAAGTTTTGACAACCTAATACACAGATATTTGATGAACTATGCCATAGACCCCCAGTTTCCCTAGAAATTTTAAAATTACGCTAGCCCAACACTTTTGTAAGTCTATGGACATTGACAAAGCTTTTTGCTTGCACCTTTTGGGCAAAAGCACAAAGAAGACGGCATTCAACAGACACCGAACAAGACTTCAACCGACAAATGTTCATTTACCTGACATAGAATACCACTGCATTTACCATAATTGTTTCTTATCTTCATCTCTACAACCTTCAGGTAATGACACACATAGTCGATAGGGAATACAGGCACAGATATCAGCAATCACATATTCCCCCATTCATGTATCATCAACTAAAATGTGCTCCCCCATTTTGTTGCAACCAAAATCCGAAAAGAGCTTGGTAAAATTTGACAGCCCATCCACAGACCCGTACCGCGGGATAAGAAGGAATTCAAATGTATACTTCGCAATACCTCGAAGCTTGATGTACAACACGTACGGCACGATGATACATGACCCCCCAAACATGGATTCATACACACATGCTTCTACTATCTCACTAGGTCATACCCACTTCACACCTTCTCCTCTCTCCCCCCTTACCCACCCATGGAAATGTATTAACCCCTGACATATATTTTTCTCGTTTTGAAATGTTTTAGAAGGTGGCAGTTATTGTTGACTGCCAAAGGGTGGACTGTCAAAGTCAGAAAAATATCACGATGCACACTGCCATATTTGCACCTCATACAGGTCCGCGCTGCGCATGCGTACGCTCTCCCGTGCGTGCGCTCTCCCGTGCGTGCGCATACTCGCTGTTGTGGGCACCCGCGGGCGCGCGGTATGTGCATTTACGGTAGAGTTTATGTGTTCATAGCGTGCGACTCAATTGTTACATATTTTCACTATATAATGTATTTTGTAGATCATGGTCCCTTTGATAGATTCTGAAATATTAGTTAATGTAGCATGTTCATGGACAGAGAGATCCCTCTTTGTTTGATACGAAGGGTCAGACATGGGTCATACAGTGGTGTTTAGTATCCATCGGAAGAGTATTTAATTAGCAATATTCCGGTGTTGGTTTGAAGCGAATTAATCGCTCGTGCGAATAGTTATGGACATAAGAAGTTTATGTCCATTTACTATTATTTGCACTTACTTATCCATGCGGCGGGAAACCTAGTTTCCCACCCACCTGAGCAGTTGGAAATTGTCACAGCCCACCTGTATGAATCAACCTATGACCTTTTGTTATAATGCGAAGACGAATTCCTCTGTCCAATGAACAGTGAGATTGTAGGGACCATTGAACTGTATTGTGTGTGGGGCATAAATAGACAAGCCGATCATATCCAGCTCACTCTCTTCAACGGTTCTCATTGCTGATAATCGGGAGCTGGATATCGAGGCGCATGCGATCGTTCCCCTTGTGCGTAAGTTTTTCTCCGCAACCATATTGTCTTTGTTGTTATTGTGGGCCATATCTCTCTCTCTCTCTCTTCTTTCTCTCTCATTTTTCCTTAAACATAATTGTATTGTATTGTATTTCCTGTGTAGTTATCTGGTTAGTTAGTCTATGTTATATTGTAGTGTATGACTTGTACTGTATTATTCTTTTTGCAAGTATAACATTCATATAAGGCGTTAGACCCTAAGCCCGGTAGTTGTGTATTTCTTATAGTGTTAAGTATTCTCAGAGCGTCGGTGACGCTCGAACAGCTTTAAAGTTAACAAGGTTACACTGTGTTGCATCTACACCCTATCTCTACACTAAGGTTTTACTGCATATTACATTGTTTATGGTTTAGATATAAAGGTTTAACATTGTGAGCGTCTGCGCCGCTGGTGATCTCCTCGTGGTCCCGAGCGTCCGCTACGCTATAGCGAACCATTACGTTAGTCAGCAGCCAATAGCGTGCCTGCCTGTGATCTCTGGCCGTGAGCGAACGTGACACTTGAGCGTCTCGACCACGGCTAAGCGATTGTTACGCAACGTGCGTACCCTTACGGTACTCCATACGTCAATAGCGTACAGTGTTCTTAGACCTCTTAAAGGGTTTTAAATAAGATAAATATTTAGCTTTATCATATTATATACTGGTGGTCAGCAAACTGTGCAAAAATGAAATGCACCACAGGTATGGATGGATAGTATACTTGACGACACAGAGGTAGGTACAGCAGTGGCCTACTGTACCGTACTGCTATATATATTATATACTGGTGGTCAGCAAACTGTGCAAAACTGAAATGCACCACAGGTATGGATGGATAGTATACTTGACGACACAGAGGTAGGTACAGCAGTGGCCTACTGTACCGTACTGCTATATATATTATATACTGGTGGTCAGCAAACTGTGCAAAACTGAAATGCACCACAGGTATGGATGGATAGTATACTTGACGACACAGAGGTAGGTACAGCAGTGGCCTACTGTACCGTACTGCTATATATATTATATACTGGTGGTCAGCAAACTGTGCAAAACTGAAATGCACCACAGGTATGGATGGATAGTATACTTGACGACACAGAGGTAGGTACAGCAGTGGCCTACTGTACCGTAATGCTATATATTATATACTGGTGGTCAGCAAACTATGCAAAACTGAAATGCACCACAGGTATGGATGGATAGTATACTTGACGACACAGAGGTAGGTACAGCAGTGGCCTATTGTACCGTACTGCTATATATATTATATACTGGTGGTCAGCAAACTGTGCAAAACTGAAATGCACCACAGGTATGGATGGATAGTATACTTGACGACACAGAGGTAGGTACAGCAGTGGCCTACTGTACCGTACTGCTATATATATTATATACTGGTGGTCAGCAAACTGTGCAAAACTGATATGCACCACAGGTATGGATGGATAGTATACTTGACGACACAGAGGCAGGTACAGCAGTGGCCTACTGTACCGTACTGCTATATGTATTATATACTGGTGGTCAGCAAACTGTGCAAAACTGAAATGCACCACAGGTATGGATGGATAGTATACTTGACGACATAGAGGTAGGTACAGCAGTGGCCTACTGTACCGTACTGCTATATATATTATATACTGGTGGTCAGCAAACTGCAAAACTGAAATGCACCACAGGTATGGATGGATAGTATACTTGACGACACAGAGGTAGGTACAGCAGTGGCCTACTGTACCGTACTGCTATATATATTATATACTGGTGGTCAGCAAACTGTGCAAAACTGAAATGCACCACAGGTATGGATGGATAGTATACTTGACGACACAGAGGTAGGTACAGCAGTGGCCTACTGTACCGTACTGCTATTTATATTATATACTGGTGGTCAGCAAACTGTGCAAAACTGAAATGCACCACAGGTATGGATGGATAGTATACTTGACGACACAGAGGTAGGTACAGCAGTGGCCTACTGTACCGTACTCCTATATATTATATACTGGTGGTCAGCAAAATTATGCACTGTACTCCTACTATATACTGTCTACAATGCAGCACAGATATGGAGTGTTTTTCAGGCAGACAACGTATACTGGTGGTCACTGTCAGCAAAACTCTGCACTGTACTCCTGCTCTATAATACAGCTGCTCCCCAGTCCCCACAATTAAGCAGTGTGAGCACAGATATATGCAGCACACTGAGCACAGATAAGGAGCGTTTTTTTCAGTTAGAGAACGGATAAAACTGGTGGTCACTGATCAGCAAAACTCTGCACTGTACTCCTCCTATATTATACAGCTGCTCCCCAGTCCCCACAATTAAGCAATAAGCACAATCAACAATAAACGGAGAGGACGCCAGCCACGTCCTCTCCCTAACATTTCCAATGCACGAGTGAAAATGGCGGCGACGCGCGGCTGCTTATATAGAATCCGAATCTCGCGAGAATCTGACAGTGGGATGATGACGTTCGGGCGCGCTCAGGTTAACCGAGCCATACGGGAGAATCCGAGTATGGCTCGGACCCGTGTAAAAAGGGTGAGGTTCGGGGGGGTTCGGTTTCCGAGGAACCGAACCCGCTCATCACTAATATATATATGTATATATATATGTAAACCCAGAGCCTAATATTCAACTTGAATTGGTAACAGAAGAACAAAAAAATAATACAGCCTGTCTTTTGCTTTGATGAGAAAGACAGGCTGTGCTGACACATGCACAGGACAGAGAGAGCCTGCACATGTGACTTTCCTCTGTCTGTCATCCAAACACAACTTCAGGACAGGTATCCCGCCCAGTGCCAGATTAAGGTCCACATGGGCCTGGAGCTGAAATTTATGAAGTGCCTATTGTGCGCTGCCGCAGGGGGTGTGACCAGCACAGCAATGGTGTGACTAGTGATGTGGGAGGTGTAACCAGTGTTGTGGAGGTGTGGTCTGCACAAGGGGTGTGGCCTCTACATATGGTTTGACTAGAATCTACCTTCAAAAATCTCCATTTCCCCCGCTTACATAAACAGTGCAATGTAAGAGTCTATGAATGAACAAATCCCTTGTTAATGTGACTGTAATACAGATGTAGCCATGCTCATTGTGGCTACATCTGTACCAAACAAGCACAAGAACAGTACAAGGTCTTTCCAACGTGGGCATACTCTGCTTGCTCACACCAAGATTACACATGCCCCCTTCTCTGCAGCTCTTTGTGTGGCAACGACCCCACATGACTATTATTTCCAGTTATTTATATAGCGCACACATTCCACAGCGCTTTACAGAGAGAATATTTGCCCATTCACATCAGTCTCTGCCCCAGTGGAGCTTACAATCTATATTCCCTACCACATGTACATGCACACACATTCACTCTAAGGTTATTTTTGTTGTGAGCCAATTAACCTACCAGTATATTTTTGGATTGTGGGAGGAAACCGGAGTACCCATAGAAAACCCACGCAAGCACAGGGAGAATATACAAACTCCACACAGTTAGGGCCACGGGGGGAATTGAACCCATGACCTCAGTGCTGTGAGGCAGTAATGCTAACCATTACACCATCCATACTGACTACAGCAGTGTGGCTTTCTGTGGCATATACAATGAGCGGGGTATGTATTGGAGGTGCACAGGCAACAGATTAATCCCTATAATTTCTGGCGTCCTGTGTCTGCAATAGTGGTGAAACATCAGCGGGGGTATGCATGGCAATACTAGAAACAAAGATCTTGAAACATAGTAACTACAGACAGAAACAAAATAGCAACATAGTGGCGTGCAGCCTTACAAAGTAAGATAACGTAAACTCCGACAGCACAGAGGCTGTCAGTATGTGGTAACAATAGGGAATCTAGTGCAAAAGACTGACAACATACAGGACAGCATGAAAAGAACATATGTGGGAGAATAACTTTAATAATGCAATAATAGCACAGTGGGTATCACCAATAAGACAAGCCATACGGCAATTAATAGTATAATATCCCACAGCACATGGCATATACTGTAGCAGTAATAGAACAAACATCACGGCAGCTGATAAAACACATGACAATACACAAAATTGCAGAATGTGAAATTCAAAAGGACAAGAAAATTATGTAGATAGATAGATAGATTAGGATCCAGTTAGCATACCACCTTTTGGGATGCCGGCAGTTGGAATACTGATGCTGGAATCCCAACACTGGCCAATAGATTGACGCTAGGACCCCAACAACGATCACAATATCGGCGCCGGAATTCTCACTGACGGCATCTCGATCGTAAGTATGCCGGGGAGGGTTAGGCTGCGGGGGGGGCGGGGAAGGAGTTAGGTTTAGGCACTACAAGAAGGGTTAAGCGGGGGAGGGTTAGGCGGGGAGGGAGGGTTGGGATTAGGAGGACAGAAGGGGAGGGTTAGAATACTTACCTAGCAGGTGTTGGGATTCTATGCATTGGGATACCGCTGTTGGTCTCAGTGCTGGCATCCAAAGCGCCAGGATCCTGATGACATCCCACACACACACACACACACACACACACACACACACACACACATATGTATTTCTCTAACGTCCTAGAGGATGCTGGGACTCCGTAAGGACCATGGGGGGTAGACGGGCTCCGCAGGAGACATGGGCACTCCAAGAAAGACTTTGACTCTGGGTGAGCACTGGCTCCTCCCTCTATGCCCCTCCTCCAGACCTTAGTTTGATACTGTGCCAAGTGGAGACTGGGTGCATTTCAGGAGCTCTCCTGAGTTTCCTGTAAGAAAGCATTTTTGTTAGGTTTTTTATTTTCAAGGAGCCTGCTGGCAACAGACTCCCTGCATCGAGGGACTGAGGAGAGAGAAACAGACCCACTTCTCTTAGTTCAGGGCTCTGTTTCTTAGGCTACTGGACACCATTAGCTCCAGAGGGATCGGTACGCAGGTCTCACCCTCGTCGTCCGTCCCAGAGCCACGCCGCCGTCCTCCTCGCAGAACAGGAAGAAAGAAGCTGGGTGAGTATGTGAGGAAAAGACCCATCTGAGGCGGCAGAAGACACTTGGATCTTCACTGAGGTAATGCACAGCACTGCAGCTGTGCGCCATTGCTCCCCTTCACCTCACACACTCCGGTCACTGTAAGGGTGCAGGGCGCAGGGGGGCGCCCTGGGCAGCAATATAAACCTCTCTTATGGTACAGATGTATATATACATGTACAGCTGGGCACTGTACATGTATAAAAAGAGCCCCCGCCATGTATTGAAAAAATTGAGCGGGACAGAAGCCCGCCGCCGCCTTCAGCACTCACCAGCGCCATTTTTCTCCACAGCACCGCTGAGAGGAAGCTCCCCGGACTCTCCCCTGCTTGACACGGTGACAGAGGGTTTTAAAGTAGAGGGGGGGCACATAATTGGCGCAGATACATAAAACAGCGCTGCTGGGTAAACATTAATTTACTGTGTTATTCCTGGGTCATATAGCGCTGGGGTGTGTGCTGGCATACTCTCTCTCTGTCTCTCCAAAGGGCCTGGTGGGGAACCTGTCTTCAGAAAAGAGCTTCCCTGTGTATGTGTGGTATGTCGGTACGTGTGTGTCGACATGTCTGAGGTTGAGGGCTCACCTAAGGAGGAGGGGGAGTTTATAAATGTTAGGTCTCCGTCGGCGGTGCCGACGCCGGACTGGATGGATATGTGGAATGTTTTAAGTGCAAATGTTAATTTATTGCACAAAAGGCTAGACAAAGCCGAAGCTGGGGCACAGTCAGGGAGTCAACCCATGCCTGTCCCTATGTCGCCGGGACCTTCGGGGTCTCAGAAGCGCCCACTATCCCAAATAGTTGACACAGATACCGACACGGATTCAGACTCCAGTGTCGATTACGATGATACAAAATTACAGCCAAAGGTGGCTAAAGGTATTCGATATATGATTATCGCAATAAAAGATGTGTTGCATATCACTGAGGAACCCCCTGTCCCTGACACGAGGGTACACATGTATTAAGGAAAGAAACCTGAGGTCTCCTTTCCCTCCCCACATGAGCTGAACGAAGTATGTGAAAAAGCGTGGGAAACTCCAGACAAAAAACTGCAGATTCCCAAAAGGATCCTAACAGCGTATCCTTTCCCGTCGCAGGACAGGATACGGTGGGAATCCTCCCCTAGGGTGGACAAGGCCTTGACGCGCTTATCAAAAAAGATAGCGCTTCCATCCCAAGATATGGCTACCCTCAAGGATCCTGCTGACCGCAAGCAGGAGGTTACCCTGAAGTCCATTTACACACATTCTGGTACGTTACTCAGACCGGCTATTGCGTCGGCCTGGGTTTGTAGTGCTGTAGCAGCATGGACAGATTCCTTATCAACAGATATTGAGACTCTTGATAAGGATACCATTTTATTGACCCTGGGGCATATAAAAGATGCGGTCTTGTATATGAGGTATGCTCAAAGAGACATTAGTTTACTGGGTTCCAGGATAAACGTTATGTCTATTTCTGCTAGGCGTGTCTTATGGACCCGACAGTGGACTGGTGATGCCGACTCCAAGAGACATATGGAATTGTTGCCTTACAAGGGTGAGGAATTGTTTGGAGAGGGACTCTCGGACCTCGTCTCCACGGCTACGGCAGGTAAATCAAATTTTTTGCCATATATTCCCTCACAATCTAAGAAAGCGCCTCATTATCAAATGCAGTCCTTTCGTTCCAATAAAAGCAAGAGAGCACGTGGATCGTCCTTTCTTGCCAGAGGTAAGGGCAGAGGGAAAAAGCTGCATAAGACAGCTAGTTCCCAGGAACAGAAGTCCTCCCCGGCCTGTGCAAAATTCACCGCATGACGCTGGGGCTCCCCTGAGGGAGTCAGCTCCTGTGGGGGCACGTCTTCGACTGTTCAGCCACGTCTGGGTCCACTCACAGGTGGATCCATGGGCAATAGAAATAGTTTCCCAGGGTTACAAGCTGGAATTCGAAGAAGTGCCTCCTCGCCGGTTTTTCAAATCGGCCCTACCGAAACAACCCCTGGAAAGGGAGATAGTGTTACATGCGATTCACAAATTGTGTCTTCAACAAGTGGTGGTAGAGGTTCCCCTGCTTCAAAGAGGGCAGGGGTACTACTCAACTCAGTTTGTGGTTCCGAAACCGGACGGTTCGGTCAGACCCATTTTAAATTTAAAATCCCTGAACTTTTACTTAAAATGGTTCAAGTTCAAAATGGAATCGCTCAGGGCGGTCATCGCCAGCCTAGAAGGGGAAGATTTTTTGGTATCTCTGGACATAAAGGATGCATACCTGCATGTCCCCATATATCCTCCTCATCAGGTGTACCTGAGATTTGCGGCACAGGATTGTCATTACCAATTTCAGACGTTGCCGTTTGGGCTTTCCACGGCCCCGAGAATTTTCACCAAGGTAATGGCGGAAATGATGGTGCTCCTGCGTAAGCAGGGTGTCACAATTATCCCGTACTTGGACGATCTCCTCATAAAAGCGAGATCACGGGAGAAGTTGCTGAACAGCGTATCACTTTCACTGAATGTGTTACAGCGACATGGCTGGATTCTCAATATTCTAAAGTCGCAGCTGAATCCTACAACTCGTCTGCCCTTCTTGGGCATGATTCTGGACACAGACCAGAAAAGGGTTTTTCTTCTGACGGAAAAGCGCAGGAACTCATGACTCTAGTCATGAACCTGTTGAAACCAAAACAAGTGTCAGTACATCATTGCACTCAAGTTCTGGGAAAGATGGTGGCAACATACGAAGCCATTCCATACGGCAGATTCCATGCAAGGACCTTCCAATGGGACCTATTGGACAAATGGTCCGGGTCGCATCTGCAAATGCATCAGCGGATCACCGTGTCCCCCAGGGCCAGAGTATCTCTCCTGTGGTGGCTAAACAGTGCTCACCTTCTAGAGGGCCGCAGGTTCGGCATTCAGGACTGGATCCTGGTGACCACGGACGCGAGCCTCCGAGGTTGGGGAGCAGTCACACAGGGAAGAAATTTCCAAGGACTTTGGTCAAGTCAAGAGACTTGTCTTCACATCAACATCCTGGAACTAAGGGCCATATACAACGCCCTACGTCAAGCGGAGATCTTACTTCGCCATCAACCAGTTCTGATCCAGTCAGACAACATAACTGCAGTAGCTCATGTAAATCGCCAAGGCGGCACAAGGAGCAGAGTGGCAATGGTGGAAACCACCAGAATTCTTCGCTGGGCGGAGAATCGTGTAAGCGCTCTGTCAGCAGTGTTCATTCCGGGAGTGGACAACTGGGAAGCAGACTTCCTCAGCAGACACGATCTGCATCCGGGAGAGTGGGGACTTCATCAGGAAGTCTTCGCGCAGATTGCAAGTCATGGGGACTACCCCAAATAGACATGATGGCATCCCGTCTCAACAAAAAGCTACAAATGTATTGCGCCAGGTCAAGAGACCCTCAGGCGGTAGCTGTGGACGCCCTAGTGACACCGTGGGTGTTCCAGTCGGTATATGTGTTTCCTCCTCTTCCTCTCATACCCAAGGTGTTGAGGATAATAAGAAAAAGAGGAGTGAGAACAATTCTCATTGTTCCAGATTGGCCACGAAGGACCTGGTATCCGAATCTGCAAGAAATGCTCACAGAAGATCCGTGGCCTCTTCCTCTAAGGCAGGACCTGTTACAACAAGGTCCCTGTCTGTTCCAAGACTTACCGCGGCTGCATTTGATGGCATGGCGGTTGAACGGCGGATCCTAGCGGAAAAAGGTATTCTAGATGAGGTCATTCCTACGCTAATAAAGGCTAGGAAGGATGTGACGTCTAAACATTATCACCGAATATGGTGAAAATATGTTTCTTGGTGTGAGGCAAGGAATGCTCCTACTGAAGAATTCCATCTAGGCCGTTTTCTTCACTTCCTACAAACTGGAGTGAATTTGGGCCTAAAATTAGGCTCCATTAAAGTTCAGATTTTGGTCTTATACATTTTATTTCAAAAGGAATTGGCCTCTTTAACTGAAGTACAGACTTTTGTGAAGGGAGTACTGCATATTCAGCCTACTTTTGTACCTGCGGTGGCGCCTTGGGACCTTAACGTGGTGTTAAGTTTCCTTAAGTCACATTGGTTTGAACCACTTAAAACAGTGGAGTTGAAATATCTCACTTGGAAGGTGGTCATGTTGTTAGTCTTGGCTTCGGCTAGGCGAGTTTCGGAATTGGCGGCTTTATCACATAAAAGCCCCTATCTGGTTTTCCATATGGATAGAGCGGAGTTGCGGACCCGTCCTCAATTCCTACCTAAGGTGGTATCATCCTTTCATATGAACCAACCTATTGTCGTGCCTGTGGCTACACGTGACTTGGAGGATTCCGAGTCCCTTGATGTGGTCAGGGCTTTGAAAATTTACGTGGCCAGAACGGCTAGGATCAGAAAAACAGAAGCACTGTTTGTCCTGTATGCAGCCAACAAGCTTGGCGGCCCTGCTTCAAAGCAGACTATTGCTCGCTGGATCTGTAACACGATTCAGCAGGCGCATTCTACGGCAGGATTGCCGTTACCGAAATCGGTTAAGGCCCATTCCACTAGGAAGGTGGGCTCGTCTTGGGCGGCTGCCCGAGGGGTATCGGCACTACTGCTGTGCCGAGCTGCTACTTGGTCGGGGTCAAACACCTTTGCAAAGTTCTTTAAGTTTGATACCCTGGCTGAGGAGGACCTCCTGTTTGCTCAATCGGTGCTGCAGAGTCATCCGCACTCTCCCGCCCGTTTGGGAGCTTTGGTATAATCCCCATGGTCCTTACGGAGTCCCAGCATCCTCTAGGACGTTAGAGAAAATAAGATTTTAAACCTACCGGTAAATCTTTTTCTCGTAGTCCGTAGAGGATGCTGGGCGCCCGTCCCAAGTGTGGACTACTTCTGCAAGACTTGTATAAAGTTATTACTTGCATAAGGGTTATGTTATAGTTTCATCGGTTTTGGGCCGATGATATGTTGTTCTTCATACTGTTAACTAGATAGTATATCTATACGGTGTGATTGGTGTGGCTGGTATGAATCTTGCCCTTGGATTACAAAAATCATTTCCTTGTACTGTCCGTCTCCTCTGGGCACAGTTTCTCTAACTGAGGTCTGGAGGAGGGGCATAGAGGGAGGAGCCAGTGCACACCCAGAGTCAAAGTCTTTCTTGGAGTGCCCATGTCTCCTGCGGAGCCCGTCTACCCCCCATGGTCCTTACGGAGTCCCAGCATCCTCTACGGACTACGAGAAAAAGATTTACCGGTAGGTTTAAAATCTTATTATACACACACACACACACACACACACACACACACACACACACACACACACGTGAGACAGGACAGCTGCGGAGAGGTTGACTGGTCACCAGGGTTAGTGTGGGAGGCGGACAGGTGAGGGATTTGTGACCGAACCATGACGGGGAGTGGGAGGGAAGAAGTTGGGATGAATGTGCGGGATCGCCCTGGGATAGACTGGGACAAAGAAATGATGGGAGGAAGGAGGGTGATTTGAGCCAAGAAAGGGAAGGCTGGGGTAAACAGCAGAGAGGGGGTGGAGCCAAGCAGGGGCAGGCATTGACTGAAGTGACCTGTCTTAAACTAGTATCTAAATACAGACATAGAGTTATATATACAGTATCAAGTCACCAAATTTAATTGCTAAAATTGTCATTGTGGCAGTGCATACCTTTTTATACAGCACTGCAGGACATGGGCACCCCTTCCCCGAGCAGCAGCAGCCGCCACATCCCACAGCTCAGTCACGATCATCATCTGCCTTCACGGAGATGAGCGTGGCTTCTGCAGGCAGCTATACTAGAGGGCGGCTCTTGGGTCAGTCACACTGCGGCATGTGCACTGTGACATCAGGGAGCGGCCGCGCGGGAGAGGCCTTTCCGAGGACAGAAACCGAAAGTATACTATACCGCAGATCGGATCAGGTGACAGCTGATAGGTGGCCACAACATCCGTGCGCTTCATCTGTTTAGGAAGAGGAGGAGCACAGCTAAAGAAATTATGAAGGCAGCATTCATCAGCAGCATTCTGTGCCGCCCTCCAGTGGCCGGCGCCCATAGGCAGCTGCCTAATGGTGGCGCCGGCCCTGGGTAGCACTTGGGAATAGAAGGTGTGGGTGGGAACACCAGTCAGTTATTCATTTATTTATCAACACCTGTATGCAAACACTAGTTATCATCATCAAAATAATTATAATGAATGGCCTATCAAAGCACAATGATATGCTTACTGAAACGCATACAGTACATGCAGAGCAGCCAGAGTGCCTCTTCTCCATAGCTACCAAATTATACTCATAATTGTTTTAGCAATTTTTTTTATATAGAAGACGATTGAAAGTAGAATTATCTTTTAATCCTCAATATAGTAAAAAAAAACCTTTTTTATGAACGTTTATGCATTTTTTGTTGTTTTTGTTGTTTTTCCTCTGTTTCATTTTCTTTTAGCTTTCTCTGCTTTAAAGCAGCACAAAAAAAGTCTGCTGAGAGAAATGCTGATGTATGCAGGTCCTTAAATGTCATTACATAATATTAAGAAATAGTTGGTCAATTTATTTCCTTAGATTTACACAAAGAACACAGAATGTTAAAATCAAAGACTGGTCAAATACTGTGGATTTTACATTATCACTCAGATAAAGGTAATATAGTTTATTTTCCTTTTTTGTGCAGTGCCATTTGTTGATACTTTGCTTGCAGGGTTTGCATGCATTGTGAAACTTAGGAAATGGCAATGCGATAATTGTGAATACTTTTGAAGATTTACTGTTTGTGCCGAGTACATACAAAAGTTGTTCTCCAAAATATTTACTTAGTTTAGCTATTTTGTAAATATATGTATTTAATGATAATTCTCAGAATTCAAAATATGTACAAAAAACATTCCACAAGTTAATTGTTTTGAAGTCCCTGTGCCCTTTGTCTAAACAATAAATCTCTAGTGTACAAACAGAAATTAGACCACCCATGCTATAGCGACTCCGAGACAACAACGGACAACAGTTTTGCATTAATCATGTCGTGCCGTTTTGCTAATCACGATTATGCCACAAACATACTCCCATAAAATTTGCAATAAAATCTATGAAATTTTAACTTAAAATATAAACGTTATTTTAATTATACAGGTATAGAGTAATTCACCCCAAACACTTATCTGTATATTTTTTATAACTGTATAGTAAGTTTTATTATACTTGAAGCATCCCAATAACTTGGGATAAAAAAAGGGACAGTTTATGTCTAGAATAAATATTAATAAGGCATTAAATATGTAATAGGGGAATTTCCCTCCTCAACATTGATTATAAATTGTTCACTAAGATTCTAGCTGATCGAATGAAGTTGATATTACCAACTGTAATTTCTAAGGATCAAACCAGCTTTGCTCTTGGGCGACACTCTGTTTTCAATGGCCCTCATTCCGAGTTGTTCGCTCGCAAGGCGATTTTAGCAGAGTTACACACGCTAAGCCGCCGCCTACTGGGAGTGAATCTTAGCTTCTTAAAATTGCGAACGATGTATTCGCAATATTGCGATTACAAACTACTTAGCAGTTTCTGAGTAGCTTCAACCTTACTCGGCATCTGCGATCAGTTCAGTGCTTGTCGTTCCTGGTTTGACGTCACAAACACACCCAGCGTTCGGCCAGACACTCCTCCGTTTCTCCAGCCACTCCCGCGTTTTTTCCGGAAACGGTAGCGTTTTTATCCACACGCCCATAAAACGCCGTGTTTCCGCCCAGTAACACCCATTTCCTGTCAATCACACTACGATCGCCGGAGCGAAGAAAAAGCCGTGAGTAAAAATACTATCTTCATAGCAAAATTACTTGGCGCAGTCGCAGTGCGAACATTGCGCATGCGTACTAAGCAGAAAAACGCTGCGATGCGAAGAAAAATACAGAGCGAACGACTCGGAATGAGGGCCAATGTCAATAAGGTATTGGCTACACTTCAAAAATTAGACCTAGGAGGTGGTTCAGATGACGGGTTATTATCTCTTTAGATGCTGAAAAAGCATTTGACCTTGTCACCTGGGATCACTTATACAGTATGAATCTCTGAATAAATTTGGTTTCCCTGAGTCATTTACTACAATTTTACATATTCTGTATTACTCTCCCCTTACTCAAGTCACCAGTAATAGCTATATTTCTTCTTCCTTTCAAGTTTATAAGGGGCGTGCCCTTTGTCGCCTCTGCTGATTGCCCTTGCTCTTGAGCCTCTGGCGATAGCCCTCTGGGGTAACCCTCTTTTTGAGGGTATCTCCATTGGTTCAACCATGTTGGAAATAGGTTTATTTGCAAATGACGTGTTATTATTTGTTTACCTACCTCAGTCCCAATTATTCTTGATACTTTGACAAACTTTGGCTCCTTTGCAGGGTACAAGGTTAATGTCGAAAAGTTGGAAGTACTGATGGTTACTGGCCCTAATTGTACTGGGTTACCACAACATTTGCTGGAGAATTTTAAGATTTCTTCTCAGACTATCAAATAGTTGGGGGTTTCAATCCTAGCTCACATTTCCCATTTATATAAGCTTAATTACACCCCAGTTATTGCCAAGATTGTACGCCTGTTGAATAATTGGAAGTACTTACCACTTTCCCTTTTAGGGTGAGCTGCAGCTCTTAAGTCCATTATTTTTCCTAAGTTATCATTTTTTATTCAAATGCTTCCCATTAGCATTTCCAGGAAAGATACCAATAGAATTTCTCATGAGTTTTTTCATTTTCTTAAGCAAAATAAGAAACTGCGCATAGTTAGGAATAAACTTTATCTTAGTAGGAAAGATGGAGTCCTGTTAATCCCCAACATTGCTGCTTTTTCCCAATTAGTGTTTTTATATAAATTGTAGATTCCTGTACGGGTACTTAGTTATTATTCGTATAAATCCCTTGCAGAAAGTATATTATTTCCTTACTCTCCAGCAGCCCTCTTACATGTCTCACGTTCAGATTTGCCCCCAGTTGCTTTAACTGATGTTTTGTTCAGGGACACATATGCTGCTTGGGTAACGTTTAACAAATAGTTAGTCATGAAATATATTACATTATGGGGTAACCCTGTTTTTCAACCCGGCCTGAATAACACAAGGTTTGTTGGGTGGAGAAATAAGGGTGTAGCAGCCATCAGAAATGTTTATGACCCTGGAGGCACAATTTATACATTTCAACGACTTAGTTCAATGACTGGATTTCTCTTTGCCGACTAAATATTTTTGTATTTTTAATATGTTTCTTCAAGCCTGCCATTATGTGCAGTCCCTTCCATCTCCTGTCTTAGATATAAACTATTTGACAATACTACGTGGTTTCTGCTTCATTCAATAGAGTGATGTTTATTGCCCTACCATGCAAAGGCCAGGAAAAGGGGGGGTAGGGAGGGGGAAGGGAGGGGGGGTTTGTTTGATACTTGCTATTTGGTAAACATTTGATTATTATTACTATAAACATTTCTGGTCGGATATGTCACCAAATAGGCTATGTTTTCTATGCTATGTTATATTATACTAGTTAGTGAATTAGTGAATCAGTACCGGCCAAGCATATGCATATGTTTTATATCCATAAGTGGAGACTGGGAGGTGACCTACAGTGAGCACAAAAAGGGAATGGGCTTGTTATAGGAGCATGATGGGAGTGACTGGTAATGCTGCTCCACTCCCAATCGCAAATCCACTGCTTCAGAGCCATGTTTAGTTGGATTATGGAGAGAAGCTAGAGTAGACCATAGGCTACCGCAAATATTGATGATGAGAAGAATGTTGCATCAATGTTAGAGTGTTTACAATCTCCATCACAACTGCACAGACTACAGAGCTTGAAAGTGGACGTCTCAGTGCTCGCACAGTGAACCCTAAAGGGAAGGCTGAGATTAGCATTTGCATAGTTCCACAACCGCTATTGAGAGAGCAGCTGCAATCACGGCTGCATTACAAACAATCTCTGAATCAGTCCATTAATGCAAGGCTACCAGGCTACAAATCTCAGAAATGGAGCCACATTTCATTTACATTTTTTATTTTTCCCCCCATAATTTAATTGCTTAAGCATCTACCTAAATTGACCATTGTCTTCAACAATAGGTATAATAAACAGACAAATATGCGTTCTACTTATAACATTATAACATGTGCATGTAATTATGGATACATTGTATATTGATTTTTGGTGTGTGGCTACATTCCCATATTTAAGAATTTACCAATGTCCCTAAAATGTAATCAGTAGAGACAGGCTGAGTTGTTCTGTGACATATATGGTCAATATTAGTAATTTCAATTACTGTATGTATATTATGTCTAAAATGCGGTTGTGGTACTTAGGAATGACTAAACAATACCGTGTTACTAAATTGTAAATACTACATGAGTGACATCATTCTGTCTGTCATTCTGTCTGTCTATCTATCTATCTATCTATCTATCTATCTATCTATCTATCTATCTATCTATCTATCTATCTATCCTGGGGCAAAGCCAACATTTTGTGGACCTCATAGCAACATCTGAAGTGCCGCCATTATAATTCTGTTAGCGAGACACCTCACTCGACAGTAGTTGTTAATTTTATGAACCATAGTAGTTCCGTTGTTCATGATATACACATTGGGCCTAATTCAGACCTGATTGGTGCTGTGCATCTTCTCACAGCAGCCGATCAGGTCTGAACTGTGCAGGTGCTGGCGCCGCAGTGTTCCGGCGCATGCCAGACAGCCATTGGCCATCTCAGCCCTGTGATCGCCTCTG
Source organism: Pseudophryne corroboree (assembly GCF_028390025.1). Taxonomy (NCBI): domain Eukaryota; kingdom Metazoa; phylum Chordata; class Amphibia; order Anura; family Myobatrachidae; genus Pseudophryne; species Pseudophryne corroboree. The sequence continues at coordinate 380,477,706 of NC_086448.1, forward strand.
CCTGATTGACAGGCAGAGGCGTTTGTTGGGTGGGAGGGGGCGGGCTGGCCGTTTAGGGGCGCTGTCCGGGCAACACAGGCATGCCCGGACCATGCGGGGGGGGGGGGGGGCAGGCTGCAGTGGCTGCATGATGTCACACGCAGCCTGACATGCGGGGCAGACTAGTCCTGTTCTGTGGGTCCCCTCGCATGTCAGAGAAGCTGATCGTAGATGTGCTAAATTTACGATCAGGACTGAATTAGGCCCATTGGCTGTAGTGCAGTAGTGGCAGTCACTTGGTAACTGTGTGGAGACACGGAAAATTGATCTTGGAGCATATATTGAAGGCATCTCTCCTGAATGCAATCAATGATAAGTACCTGCACTAAAATGGCTTTTTCAGACGTGAAGTTTGAATACAGCGGATTAAAACCTCTTTTGTTATTGCTGGTGTGCTGGTCTCCTCCTTTGGCTGTGCTGTATATTATTGTGATGTTTTGATTGAGCACCCTACTGGTTTTTTGATTAGTCAGAGTGTGTGATTTAGCATAGCCAAAATTTTGCAGACCCCATAGCAACATTTTAATGGGGCTTCCGAAATAATGGTTCCAGCGAGACACCTCTCTGCACAGCAGTTGTTCATTTTATGAACCAAATTATAGCACACAGTGCCCCATTTTACATTATGCCATACAATGGAAACCTATTATGCCACACTGAAGTGAACACAGTTCATAAAATGCCACATTGTAGTGCCCCCCATTTCATAATATACCGTAATGGCCCAGTTCATATTATGCACATTGTAGTGCCCTCAGTCCATTTCATGCCACGTGATTGTGGCCACAGTTGATTTTATGCCACATTGTAATGCCCCCAGTTCATTTTATGCCACAGTGAAGCACCCCCCAGTTCACATTTTGCTATCCTGTAGTGCTCACAAATCATACTGTGCTATATTACAGTGCCTTCATTTTATATTATGTAAAATAGTTCAGACTATACCATGTTATAGTGCCCCCCTAATTATAACATCTGGAATGTCACTCCATTCAGGCCGGGCAATGGTCCAAATCTAATTGCTTAGCAGGCACTTTCGGGAACTTGGTAAACAACTATGCGACCTGGGTCTGGGTCCCTTTAAACCTTTGTGACCCATAGCAATGGTGCCCTCTTTACCCACTATATGTACACCCATGTACAGTATTTATACTGTGTATATCTATGTAGCTATATATATATATATATATATATATATATAAATGCAAGATTGGAACGCACACACCTTCAGCAGTATTGGTAGGGTGCTAGGTCACAAGTAACATCCAGATATTGTGAAGTAGTCCACATAAACTGTAGTATACTGGCTTTTCCCTGACGAAGGTGCTGCTGCACAGAAACAGCTGTCGGAGCTGCCATAATGCACTGAGCTGCTAAGTATCTGCTTTGTATAGCTATATGCGCCAATGTTTGCACGCTGCACTTTAAAATGAAAATTCAGTAAACTGTTTGCTGCTACTAAGGTGTGCTGGTTTATGTGGACAATTTCACAATATCTATATATATATCTATATATATATATATTTATATATATAGACAAAGTCCAAAGAAATAGGCACTCTCCAAGTCACTTTTAGAGTTTGCTCAGAAAATTTTTATACCATACTCACAGTACCAATAAATGCAAGGCTTCACAGGGTTTGCATACAGACATTGTCCAACGTTTCGGTTAACATATAACCTTTGTCATGCTTTTCAACATTATAAGCCAACAGCAGTAGCAGCAAAGCAGAGTTAATTCCGCTGCATTAGTGGAGGGTGATGACTGCTGGAGGGTGATGACTCTGAGCTACCAGTATTAACGCCTATGATTGTCCGATCAAATTCACGTTCGAATTGAGCTTGATCAACATACACTATTTGGATGTTGACATCAGGTTGGTTGATGGAAAGCTAGTTACTGCAATTTATTCAAAACCCACTGACAGAAACAAATTACTGGCAGCTCAGAGTCATCACCCTCCAGCCCTGAAAAGAGGGCTTCCGTTTTCACAACTCTTGAGGGTGAAGAGAATTACTAGTGATAAAGCTGATTATCTTTACAGGAATGAAAGCTATACCTTAAACACACCTTAAACCTTTAGCCGCTGTGGCCGCTATACTTAATTCACACTACGCACCTTTTACGCTATCAGCGTAAAAGGGTTCCGTAGTGTACGGACTTTGCGTACACACGCCGCGCTGACGGTACAAAGTACTCGCAGCGCATACACACCCAGAGATACACTTAAAACCTTCTACAGCAATGCTATGCAATAATAGTAATAATACACTTTAAACCTTAGCAGGGCAATGAGCACACAACACCAATTGTGAGTTTACCGCTGGGTTCCGACACCACAGTGGATTATTTCTGAAAGGGGGTTTACAATACAAATTATACACTACAATACAAGACAATATATATAACAGAATAATGGCTACAGTCAATGTACATACGTGAGAATATTCGCGTGCGCTTCCTGGTCCAGTCCTCCGTAATCAAATAGATAACGTTGTGAGTCTTGTGTCTGGCCGGCCTGCAGCAGGCTTTATTTATACAAGTCTTCCAAAAGCAATACAATGGATACTGTAATCCCTTTGTCCATTGGACACAGGGATGCACTTTTACAGTACAGGAGAGGTCATAGGTTGATTTGAAAAGGTAGGCGATGTCTTTCTCAACTGCTCTTGTGGGTGGTCTCCTCTGGATTACCGCCACATACATAATATACAGTAAATACAGTTTATATCTATATTCTGCTTCTGCACATAACTATCTGCAGGAACATGCGATCTTCCGCAGACCAACACCGGAATGTTTCCCTTAAAATACCCTACAGCTGGATACCAAACACCACCTTATAACCTTAGTCTGTCCCCTCCTATCCTGTAAAGGCAAATCCCCTTGTTCTGCAACCATTTAAACAGCTATAACTTTCTGATGTGGTGCAAGGAGACTATGTGTACATTGTGCACTATTTGGATTAAATATATAATGTGTTCTGATGGCCTCCATGCATACACAAACTCTGCCGTAAATACTTATACCACGCGCCGATGCGCAGGACCGCGGGAGCGACCATACGCAAAGTGCGTACATGTGCACGCACTGCAGAACAAGTGCACGTGCAGTGGGCATGTGTGTGCAGTTTGTACGTGATGTGTGTTCTGTAATATTTTTCGACTTTGGCAGTCACCAATAACTGCCACTATCTAGTCACTAAACAGAAAAATATCAATACAATATCTACAGACGATTGGATGGTCGGAGGAGAATTGTAGGTGGAAAATGTATGACCTAGTGGGATAGTAAAAAGCATGTATGTATGAATCCATGTCTGAGGGGCATGTATCATTGTGCTGTATATGTTCTAAATAAGCTTCGAGGTATTGCGAATTATACATTAAATCCTTCTTATCCCGTATTAAGGGTCTGTAAGTGCGCCGACAAACACTACCGAGCTCTTTTCGGCTTCTTGTTCCAACAAATGGGGTGCACATTTAGTTGATGATACATGGAGGGGGAACATATGTGAGTGCTAGTATATGTGGATATCACCTGTCGACTATGTGTGTCATTAACTGAAGGTTGTAGAGATGAAGATAAGACACATATCTAAAATACATTCACATAACATTTTCATAAACATTCTTGGGTAGGGCTGATGTCTTTTCCGGATGGGTGTATCTGGGTAGAGGGGGAGACAAAGGAAAAACGGGTGAAAGAAACAGGCCATGGAATTCATTTGCAATCCTTATCATAACACTGTCTCTATGGATGGGTCGTAAATTAAATCTGCTGCTATAACAATGCCCTCACTCCTTAAACTCATCAAATTTGTGCCGTGCTTGCGCCACATCAGAATTCGAACACACCTAAATATCAAGCCAATAATTATGACGACTCCCAGTATACAAAGGAGAAACTTCCCTACACTCATAATAACATTTTGAGCCCACTCTCCTAACCCTGAGAACCAATTTCGTGGGTTCAACCATGAAACCCAGCCGGTCAGCTCATTACCCACAGCGGTTAGGGTAAGGTTGTGTCTCCTCCGGAACTCCCACTTCAACTGCAAGATATCGTCCATCTTTTGATCGATGATCTCCGTGGGGTCATCAGTGCTGTTTGTAATATACGTACAGCACTTCACACCATACTGAGTTGCCAAAGTGACACAGTACCCACCCGTCACGGCTGTGATATAATTAAGGACCATCCTGTGCTGGATCAGTTCCGTCTTGTAAGCTTGTAACTCCCTTCCCGTATACCTGAAGGTGTCGTCATACATCTCAGTGATATTATCTATCAAGTTCGCTAGCGCATGGTTATACCTATAATTTATAATTCCTCTGGCAGTACGGGTGATGTCTAATGCGAGAAGGAATTGAATCCCGGTGGATTCGTGGATCAAATCAGAGGCTACGTGCTCTGTCCTCTCTATGAGGTGTCTCTTGACGATGTGTTCATAGTGAGTATGAGTATAAGGAGCCTGAGCACTGCGGTGAACATCTTTCATCTTATCATGGGTGATGGTCATGACCTCTGACAACACTCTTCCAACATAACACAATCCCTCTGAGTTCGGGGCAAGCCACTTATACGCCTTCCTCCCACATATGAAATAGGCATCATCGGGGAGAACATAGGGGACAGAATATAACATTACCATATTACAAACTTTTCAAGTGAAGAACCCAATCCCTAGTACTCCCATCTGCTCAGTACAAGTATCGGGCTGGATGATATGAGCACAGTACCCTGGTGATACTTCTCCAACCCACATGGTCTTGCTTCCTCGAGTATACCTATACCGAAAATACCTTCCACTGTTGGCTATTTGGCGTACAAGTTCAGAGTCTATGGGTATCCTATCAGCTCTGTGCGAAAAGGCCATTGTCTGGTTATTCCACGTCACTTCCCAATTTCCCGGTTTTCTGTAATTGGAAATATTGAAACATAATAAGGATCTATCTACATGATACTGGTGGAGCTTCAAACTAGGGGGCCTAGAAATATTGAATTTCTTGTCCACCGGTCTCCCACCCCGTAATTCGAGTACCTCATCTATTGCTGAAGGGTACGGTACTAATCCTGACTTGCTCTGACCTTGAGGTACTTGTGAGCACACCCAGCATTCTGTCTGTTTAAGACCTTACCCACTAGTGAGTGGTAATCACTCAATGGATGATGGTCCATGTTAATATTAAGGCTGGACTGACATCTCTGGATGCACCCATCCTCGACTATGTTCTCACAATTCCTACAAATGCAATATTCATCAGACAATAACCCTTCACAGTGCCTCCGAGCTCCCTGACTACCAGATCGCTTTCTGACACTCGCCTTTGCTCGAGTGATGTGTTGCTCTTGAGATTCTACAAATCCATCCTCGCCATCAGAACCCATTCCAGATCCTTTCTCGACCTCTCTGGGACCCTCACCGAAACAGACTGTCCTGGTCAACAACAGGATTAACAGGAAAACCCAGAATGCAGTCTCTTGGGGTAAGTCCATCTTGTTAAGGGAAGAGAAAGGAAACAAGAAGGGGGAGAAAGAGAAGGAGAGAAGGAGGGTAGTGGGAGATGGAGAAAATAAAAAAATAAAAACTGGTGCGACAACCGCCTCAGGTCTTGTTGTTCTCTGCGGTCAGGTGCCATCTCAACAGTCCTGCCTCTCAACCTTCCCGGAACAGACACTCCAGTGATACGATGTTCTCTATACTCTGCTCTTTGTCACGGGTTCTCTCTGGGTCAGCGACCTTTCTGCAGGGAACATAAATCTTGCATTTCAATGTGTTTAACTGTTGTGTATTATCAGTTGTGTGAAGTGAACCATCTTTGGAAAGTGAAAAGAGAGGGGAAATAATAAAAAGAATATTTGTCAGATTTGCGTTCACCATCAGGCTGTCACACCATCATGTATATCGGTATCTATGCACGGTCTCCCTTCACCAGTATTCCCATTCTCCACCCTTTGTGCATGACCAGGCACACTGATACTGGTGTCCCTATGCTGGTGAGATCTACTGGGTTTGGGCAGAACTCTGAAAAGACCGAGTAGGTGTTATGAGCCACGGCTGTGGCTCATTCCTGTTTTGCATTTTGGTTATGTATTTTATGTTATACTTCTGTTTATGTTCCCCGTGGGTGTCATGGGGTGTTCGGAGCTCACCCTTAAGGAGAGGGTACTGTTATGAACCACAGGTAGTGGTTCATTCCTGTTTTCCGTATTTTATGTTTATAGTTGTCTTGCAGGCCAGGATTTCCCGTTGCTCTGGTTTAAGAAGACTCTTGTTTGCTGCCGGTGGTGAGTCTGTGTAATTGCAGCTTGTTCCCATGTGTTCAGCCTCACCTGTCTGTTAATTGCACCTCTCAGTTGTGCAGCAGGGCAGCTGCACGACATAATTAATTAGGACTCTCTGTTATATTCTGGCTCAGTGCAATACACAGACGCTGGTGATAGTTCCAGAGTTCTTGAGTTCTGAGCTAGTCCCTGCCAGTTCCTGAGCTCCTGTCTAGCAGTGTCTGTCTAGCTGCTTCCAGTGTCGGTTCCAGTGTCGGTTCCTGTGTCGGTTCCAGTGTCTGATCCCGTGTCCTGCCGTGAAGCGTTCCTGTCCAGAAGTCCTGTGGCTTTGTCTGTGCCTGGTCGAGTGTCTGGCTTCTTGGTGTCCACCGGTCTGTCATTTGGGATTCTGCCTGTCCTCCGGTTCTGAGAGTGTGTCGGCTGCATTGGGGGTTCCTGTCCGTTTGCCAGTATTTTCACCGGTTCCGTGAGTAGCGGCTTTGCCACGTCCGTCGGCCTAGGCCGCAGTATTCTTTGGTTATATTTTGTTACTGGTGTTTTGCAGAGGGTTCTGCTTATGCTGTCACCGCCGGTACACAACAGTATTGTGTCGGCGTGTGGACAGCATTTCCTTTGTTGTTCTTTTCCTTTGGCGGTGTGCCGCACATATATTTAGTTTTATGGTTGTTAGTAGCCCCTAGCCTTCTGTTTGCTTTAGTTAGAGGTCCCCTTGTTATTATCCTGTCTCGGTTCACGCCTTGTCTCACTCGAAGACCTGGAGGCATCGGAGTTGGGCAGACCTATTCAGCCCTTCAAACGCGGCTGCAGTGGGCCCAAGAAACCATAGTCACTCAGGCGTGAACTGACCACACGGGTGAAACAATGGAGGTAGGGTGCTAGGGGCTATTTCCACACCACACCTTATTTCAGTGTCACGTTCTGGTGCTCTGGACTCACTACGCAACATCTCCCTTGTTCTGAGCACCAGGAACCTAACATTATCACCAGCCATACAACAAAAAAGAAACAAAGCTAAATAGTAGTTTTTTCTTTTTTGGTCCAGTGTCTTGTCTAGAATTCAGTGTTCAGAATCCAGTCCGGTGTGCAGAATCCAGTCCTGTCTAGAATTCAGTGTGCAGAATCCAGTCCGGTGTGCAGAATCCAGTCTTGTCTTGTCTAGTTTAAAAAAATAAAAATCCAGTCCAGTCTTGTCTTGTCTAGTCTAGTTTAGTCTTGTCTTGTCTAGTTTAAAATCCTCCTATGCCAACTATGCAAACCCTGCAGGCATCTCTCTCAGCCCTGAACTATGCTTTCAGTGCTTTGAAACCTGAGCGACTGGAAGTTTTGCAGCAATCCTTAAAGCAACTGCAAAACCTTCTGACTAAAATTTTGCTTATCTTGCCAGAAGTCGTTGAGAGTTCATCTACCTCTAAAGAGACTCTTGCTCACAATATGGTGACAAGAGAATCCTCAGGTTCAGTTGGAGAGAAAAAGTTTAAAAGTTTTCTGCGGCCCAGGCTCTCAGAAGAGGAGCGTCTGCATCGCAGAAACTTAAATTTATGCCTATATTGTGGGGGTTTAGGCCACTATCTGCAGACCTGTGAGTTGCGCAAGCCAAAGTGTGGTGACAAGTCCTGCCCTCTGGCCAAGTTGAGTCAGGATACAAGACCTACTCCTGTCTCTACTGTGGCAGAGGTACTTGTCACACAACCTACACTAAAAAGCACTCTGTCCTATAATTGGGGTCCTTGGGCTAGGGAGCCCCATTATAGATTCAGGATCCAAAGGAGAATGTTTCTCTCCTCTCTTGATTTTCCTGTTGAAGCAGAGTTGCAAACCCCTGGAGCGGTGCCTGATGCCCGGGGTCCTGGAGTGGTGCCTGATGCCCGGGGTCCTGGAGTGGTGCCCGATGCCCGGGGTTCTGGAGCGGTGCCCGATGCCTGGGGTCCTGGAGCGGTGCCCGATGCCCAGGGTCCTGGAGCGGTGCCCGATGCCCAGGGTCCTGGAGCGGTGCCCGATGCCCAGGGTCCTGGAGCGGTGCCCGATGCCCAGGGTCCTGGAGCGGTGCCCGACGCCCAGAGTCCTGGAGCGGTACCCGACGCCCAGAGTCCTGGAGCGGTACCCGATGCCCAGAGTCCTGGAGCGGTCCCCGATGCCCAGAGTCCTGGAGCGGTACCTGATGCCCAGAGTCCTGGAGCGGTACCCGATGCCCAGAGTCCTGGAGCGGTACCCGATTCCCAGAGTCCTCGAGCGGTACCCGATGCCCAGGGTCATAGAGGGACATCGAATATTATAGCTCAGGTGTCAATACCAGAAGGGGTCTCAGAAGCTGTTACCCCAGGTAGAGACTTGAAAAGCGCAACTCCGGAGAAGGTGTCTAAAACCATAGTTCTAGAAGGGAACTCGAGAAGCAAAACCCCAGAAGGGATCTTTGAAGTAATATCCCCAAGTGGGGTCTCGAGAGACACAGCCCCAGAGAAGGGTCTAGAAGTCGCTTCCCCAGGAAAGGACGCAAGAGGCATAGCGTTAGTGGAGGTTCTGAAGGTTATAGCTTCAGCAAAAGTCCAGGAAGTCGTTGTCCCGGGAGAAGTTTCGATAATTATCGACTCGGAGAGGGAGGCTGACGGCCCGGTCCCAGTGAGGGAGGCTGACGGCCTGGTCCCAGTGAGGGAGGCTGACGGCCCGGTCCCAGTAAAAGAATCCGAGGTGCTGCCCCCAGCGGGGTTCCCGAAGGCCACTGCCCCGGGTGGGGTTCAGAAAGTCACTGCCCCGGGTGGGGTTCAGAAAGTCACTGCCCCGGGTGGAGTTCAGAAAGTCACTGCCCCGGGTGGGGTTCAGAAAGTCACTGCCCCGGGTGGGGTTCAGAAAGTCACTGCCCCGGGTGGGGTTCAGAAACTCACTACCCCGGGTGGGGTTCTGAGGGCCACTGCACCAGGTGGGGTTCCGAGGGTCACTGCCCCAGGTGGAGTTCAGAAAGTCACTGCCCCAGGTGGGGTTCAGAAAGTCTCAGCCTCGAGTAAGGTCAATAGTGACCAGGTCCTAACAAAGCACTCTAGTCAGTCAGATGGGAAGGAAGCAGATCCTGACTCTGTTGATATCTCAACATCTATAATCTTTGATGGGGACTTAGTCCAATTTATGGCGCTTTACAAACACTATTACATCATTATGTTGTCTAGACCATTTCTGGGCATCACTTCAGAGAACCTTGTGCTCTATCTGATATATTCCTTTAGAGGGGAGCCTTTTGAGTGGGCATCCAATTTAATGAAAACTGAAGATCCCATTCTTCAGGATCCCCCAGCATTCAGTGATGCAGTTATTAAATGATATGGTTCCAAAGAAATTGGTTCAGGTTCCTCTAGGTCACCCGTCTTATCTGCTGAGAGTTCACCGTATACTGTAAACTCGGCACAAGAGTCTCAGCCTGTTGTTTTGACTGCAGGATGTGCTTTTCTGTCTTCTTCTAATAGTAGTACTTTGCCTGAAAGTTCAGCTCCCAAGGTTAAGAAACCAATCTTTGATTTGAACCCAGCCTTGCTGGGAGGTACCATCAGTTCAGACAATGTTTGGGGAATTACCTTGGTCAGACCTCAAGAACTTTGTAAAAATAAGAAGAAGAAGAAAAAGAAATAATTATTGACTCTTGCCTTGATATATAAAAAAAAAAAAAAAAAGATTTTTTTTCCTTGTCTTGTGTCCAGTGGCCACCGTCAAGAGGGGGGCACTGTTACAAGCTGTTGCCACAGCTTGTTTCTGTTTCTTGTCTTTGTCTGTTTGTTCCAGTGTCAGGTTTATTAATGTACACCTTGTTTTGGAAAACCTGAATTTTGGGGTCCGTTGACCCCTCCTCAAAGGGGGGGGGGCGGGTACTGTTATGAGCCACGGCTGTGGCTCATTCCTGTTTTGCATTTTGGTTATGTATTTTATGTCATACTTATGTTTATGTTCCCCGTGGGTGTCATGGGGTGTTCGGAGCTCACCCTTAAGGAGAGGGTACTGTTATGAACCACAGGTAGTGGTTCATTCCTGTTTTCTGTATTTTATGTTTATAGTTGTCTTGCAGGCCAGGATTTCCCATTGCTCTGGTTTAAGAAGACTCTTGTTTGCTGCCGGTGGTGAGTCTGTGTAATTGCAGCTTGTTCCCATGTGTTCAGCCTCACCTGTCTGTTAATTGCACCTCTCAGTTGTGCAGCAGGGCAGCTGCACGACATAATTAATTAGGACTCTCTGTTATATTCTGGCTCAGTGCAATACACAGACGCTGGTGATAGTTCCAGAGTTCTTGAGTTCTGAGCTAGTCCCTGCCAGTTCCTGAGCTCCTGTCTAGCAGTGTCTGTCTAGCTGCTTCCAGTGTCGGTTCCAGTGTCGGTTCCTGTGTCAGTTCCAGTGTCTGATCCCGTGTCCTGCCGTGAAGCGTTCCTGTCCAGAAGTCCTGTGGCTTTGTCTGTGCCTGGTCGAGTGTCTGGCTTCTTGGTGTCCACCGGTCTGTCGTTTGGGATTCTGCCTGTCCTCCGGTTCTGAGAGTCTGTGTCAGCTGCATTGGGGGTTCCTGTCCATTTGCCAGTATTTGTACCGGTTCCGTGAGTATCGGCTTTGCCGCGTCCGTCGGCCTAGGCTGCAGTACTCTTTGGTTATATTTTGTTACTGGTGTTTTGCAGGGGTTCTGCTTATGCTGTCACCGCCGGTACACAACAGTATTGTGTCGGCGTGTGGACAGCATTTCCTTTGTTGTTCTTTTCCTTTGGCAGCGTGCCGCACATATATTTATTTTTAGGGTTGTTAGTAGCCCCTAGCCTTCTGTTTGCTTTAGTTAGAGGTCCCCTTGTTATTATCCTGTCTTGGTTCACGCCTTGTCTCACTCTAAGACCTGGGGGCATCGGAGTTAGGCAGACCTAATCCACCCTTCAAACGCGGCTGCCGTGGGCCCAAGAAACCATAGTCACTCAGGCGTGAACTGACCACACGGGTGAAACAATGGAGGTAGGGTGCTAGGGGCTATTTCCACGCCACACCTTATTTCAGCATCACGTTCTGGTGCTCTGGACTCACTACGCAACATCTCCCTTGTTCTGAGCACCAGGAACCTAACAGTAGGCATGTGACGTTTGAACTGTAATCCTGTCAGTGAACGTAAGAAATGAAGAGGAAACTTTGAAGACAAATCACAGAGTTTAGTAACAGGTAAGTTTGTAAAGGCAAAGAAGATTTTATAAAGTTTGACATCTGGATTGGGCACTACGGGGAATGATTCCCTAATCAATCTGTTCCCCTTAAAAAAAAATCTATGTGTGTTATATCTCTACTGGGACTATCCCAGCCATCAATTCAGTGTCCTGTCCATTCTAAATTCATAGGGAACCCGTTATCTTTAAGACAATTTCCTCTACATGTGATGGACATGCATCTAAAACAGTGAAATGCAACATTAGTCTTCGTGTGTATCTAACATATTTTGTGCTTCCTGGGTGGGAGCACTCAATATGTTTACCATCTCTAACAAAACTCCTGTTAAGTTACTTAGAGGTCACTTCTGCTAGAGAGAGAAGCAGAAGTTTAGAGGCCTCCTCCTAACCCCAGTAAGTTCTGCCAAAAGGGTAAAGTTGCATTTATTCTGTTCTTTCCATTAACCGAATCTGTGTTTTTCTATACTGTATCGTGATTCCTTACTATATGTCCCTTGATCCCGTCTATGTGTTTAATAATGTGGCTTGTTTTCTCTGTCTAGGGGTCTATATTGGCTATGTGTTCTACTATATCTACAATCTCTGGCAAAATGCCCTTCCTTCCTGCAAATGTAGCATGTTCTCGGTCTTTTCCAAACAGCAGGGGTCTGGGGTTTAGGCTGATGAGACTTTGGTGTAAGAGCCTGTATACTTTCAATCCTCAGCCTCTCCTCCTGTTGTTTTCTACGCCTAACAATATTCTTGTGGTGTACAATTGCGCACTCTCTAAGGCAAGCTACTGTGACTCCTCTCCAATTAGGCAAAGATGTTTGTACTCTGTCCCTTACTGTCTTATCGAGTCCGTCCATTAGCACAGAGACAGCCACCTCCCTGTAATTCGTATCGTTCCCTGTATCCGATACCCCCATGTATCTATCCATTATTTGCAGGGCCCGATGGAAATATTCAGATGTCATTTCATTTTCCCTCTGCTTTATGGAGAAAATTCTTCTCCACTTAACAGTTGTGGGGAAATACAACTCTAGTTGCCTGTTAATTTGCTCTAAGTTCTCCTGATTGTGTTTGTCAGTCATAAGACTATCCGACTCTAATCTACAATCAGTGATACATTTTTGGGTGTCAATATTAGGGGATAGGCACGCTTTCAAAAGTATCCGCCAGTGTTTGTTTGTCGGTTCATACGCATTACCCAGATCTCTGATAAATTTCTGACATCTAGCTAAATCCTTCAGAGGGTCGGGGAATTCTGAAATGATTGATCGCAGCTCATCTCTGGGCCACAGGCAATACATTGCATTATTCCTGGTGAGGACTACTCCCTGACTACCGGTTTCCCCATTGGGAGTTACTGTTCCCAAGACAGGGTGTAATTCTACCATTCCGTTCCTGATTTGTTTACTGTGAGGTGTTGTTGTCTCTGTGCAATGAGCTGTCTCACACTTACCGGTAGCTGTGACCTCACCAGTTCTTTCATTGGGGAATATTGTTACTGCACTACCTGGTTGGACAGACCCCACCTGATTGTCCTGCAAAGTGACTGCTTGGAGGAGAGCTGCGATTTGGCTGGATCCTTCATCTTCCTGTGACCTATAACCTGGAAAAGACTTCAAAACAGGATACATCTTGCAAAAATGAGGGTTAATACATTGTTTTTGCATACTACTATCGTTTACGGATATATCATTGACTGTAGCCATCTCTTCCCCTTTGACCTGTGTCGACACTGGTGTGTTTGTGTTCTCATTCCCGCTAGGTTTTGAACCTGCTTTGCGAATTTGTTCTCTTTGCATATCCCCCCCTGTTGCCATAATTTTAAACAATCATTATGTCTAATCCTTTGTTTTCTGGATTTTTGAAGACATATTTTACTGCTTACATTCTGCAGTACCTCTGGTTCAAAGCTGCCCACCTTAGGGAATGGTTCCCTATCTTTGTCAGTCACACATTTCCATTCAGACAAAAAGTCTTCAATACTTTTTCCTTTAAACTCCGCTGACACCATGAGCCGCGGCTCTACAACCTGAACCCTGGTTAAACGTCCCTTACTTGAGCAACTGTCTCCCATAATTGTGGGCCTTTTCCCACAAACACCAAAATACTCAATATAAGGTAACGGTGAAAGTTCTCTGAGCGCTCTTCACCCGCTCACCGCCCACATTGGCCAGTACTACCATACACTGTCGATAGCGAAGGCAATGTACCCAACTTAGGGCCCTATGTGACCTATATTTACTGGAAGTTTTTAGGAATAACTTACCCTTTCCAGTAAAGTATCGGCCGTTGGAGATTTTCCTGAGAGATCAGCGAAAACTCCCTATGCATTTTATTATACACAAATCACGCTTGCGTATGTTCTATACAGCGCTGATGATACCGCGATTTTACTCAAAAGCTCATAAAAGGATATCACGTTGCGCTATATATCGCACCCACAAATGCGCTGTCCAATCGCACAGCGTATAGGTACTTGTTACTTATCTGCCGTGCGACCACTGGAATCGATTTTCAGGCTGCGAAACCTCAGCCGGAGCGTATCAAAGAAAACTATATGGGTCACAACACTTCACAATTCCCTACCACGCTCCTGTGTAAGTCTCCTCACGACTTACGTATTAAACCTTATATTAACGTGAGTCAGCCGCCTCACGCCACCAAGTCTCCACTCACTTGATGTACCACACACCGAGATTTTAAATTCCGTGGTTCAAATTTCCACTCGCTCCTGCATTCGCTCACTCAATTACACTTTGGTTTTTCTGTACAGAAAATGATCTTTCATTCAGACAAGCAGCTTTACTCCCAGAGGCAATACACTAAATAAGGGTTTTATACTAAACTTTGGAAGCTGGGCAATCTTGTGTTATTGTAGCGTGGCTACTGTCTCACCTTTAAACTAAACGAACTATTGTGTGATTTGTACTTAGCGACCGTATTCTTACGCAATTTGCGTAAACACGCGACCGTGCTTACGCCGCGTGTGCAGTTCCGTACCTTGTCCGAGACACATGTACAAAACCGTACGTCCGCAATAGCACAAATCATACAATTTCTATAAATGTGAGCAATATTAACTATAATTGCTCACTTAACACGCCACACAGTTTCTTTTCTGTATAAACCTTTATAACTAGGCCAGACTGCGTTTGTGTTTTACACTTACTTCCTTTGTTTATATTACGAATCTAGTAATCTGAATGTTATGGCAACAATGTGGGAGAGTATGCACAGAGTATGGGTGTACGCTTTTGTTGTGTACGCATTTGGCGCCAAAAATATATTCACAGATTTTAAATAGCTGTCAATGACACTGAGGAAGCCGCCGATACTTATGAGCAGGTGGGGAAACGCGTCTGTCACGTACTCTCACACAGACTGCAGCATTTGGTACATCAGCTGGTCTGCTAACACAACACCCCGAAGGCAAGGGGAAGCGTGTGCCACTTTTTGCCTGACACCAGTCCACGAACCCCTGCTAAGGCTGACGAGGAGAAATACCAGTCGGGTGGCCAAGCGCCAGGAGGATAAGAGCGGCGAGTGATACAAACAGATTCCCCTCCAGAGAAAGCGGATGGTGAGAAAAAACACTAACCAGGAGGGACGCCGCACGTACGCACGCACGGTGGACAACAGAGGCATTCTGTACGGTATACAAATCTTATATTGCTACACAGTAGTTCTAACCAGTTACAGTTGTAACAAAACTAACTTTGTGAATTGGCTAAACGGAACTGCTCAGCTGTGAGGAAGGCTGTGTTCAACAGATTGCTATTAACCACTTGCTTGGCCACAGTTACTAATCTGACTATGAATGCATTGCTACTAATTACATCTTGTGCAATAAGTTGCTAAATTGATTCATGAATACATGGACTTGAGCAGATTGTTTATTATCGGAAAAAGTAATTGTAGGATTTGTCTAAAATCCCAGTGCAAAGAATATATATAAACATTTAAGATTTGTTTATTGTAATCAAGTTTTAATTAATTATATATAAACACTATTTGTATTTAGTTAAAATAGGCTTTTTATGTGGCCGGCCGCCAAATTATATATAACTGTGATAGTTAAATGTATATATATTTTTTACAATTAATAAAATCTACACTGGATTTGAAAAGCACATTCTCAGAATGTGTTTTTTCGTGCTGAAGCTGCTGCCACTAGTTATGGCCGAGACGATGAAATGCCATCAACGTCGTCTGCCAAGGCTGATGCCCAATGTCATAGTAGAGAGCATGTAAAATACAAAATACAAAAATTCAGTAAAATGACCCAAAAATCTACATTAAAAGCATCTGAGGAGAAGCGTAAACTTGCCAATATGCCATTTATGACACGGAGTGGCAAGGAACGTCTGAGGCCCTGGCCTATGTTCATGGCTAGTGGTTCAGCTTCACATGAGGATGGAAGCACTCATCCTCCCGCTAGAAAAATGAAAAGACTTAAGCTGGCAAAAGCACAGCAAAGAACTGTGCATTCTTCTAAATCACAAATCCCCAAGGAGAGTCCAATTGTGTCGGTTGCAATGCCTGACCTTCCCAACACTGGACGGAAAGAGGTGGCACGACCCCTGCAAGTGCTGGAAGGAGCACCCGCAGTCCAGTTCCTGATAGTCAAATTGAAGATGTCACTGTTGAAGTACACCAGGATGAGGATATGGGTGTTGCTGGCGCTGAGGAGGAAATTGACAAGGAGGATTCTGATGGTGAGGTGGTTTGTTTAAGTCAGGCACCCGGGGACACACCTGTTGTCCGTGGGATGAATATGGCCATTGACATGCCTGGTCAAATTACAAAAAAATCACCTCTTTGGTGTGGAATTATTTTAACAGAAATGCGGACAATAGGGGTCAAGCCGTGTGTTGCCTTTGTCAAGCTGTAATAAGTAGGGGTAAGGATGTTAACCAGCTAGGAACATCCTCCCTTATACGTCACCTGGAGCGCATTCATCAGAAGTCATTGACAAGTTCAAAAACTTTGGGTGACAGCGGAAGCAGTCCACTGACAACTAAATCCCTTCCTCTTGTACCCAAGCTCCTGCAAACCACACCACCAACTCCCTCAGTGTCAATTTCCTCCTTAGACAGGAAAGCCAATAGTCCTGCAGGCCATGTCACTGGCAAGTCTGACGAGTCCTCTCCTGCCTGGGATTCCTCTGATGGATCCTTGTGAGTAACGCCTACTGCTCCTGGCTCTGCTGTTGTTGCTGCTGGGA
Source organism: Pseudophryne corroboree (assembly GCF_028390025.1). Taxonomy (NCBI): domain Eukaryota; kingdom Metazoa; phylum Chordata; class Amphibia; order Anura; family Myobatrachidae; genus Pseudophryne; species Pseudophryne corroboree. The sequence goes on from NC_086448.1 coordinate 380,494,414, forward strand.
GTCGATCATCATCCCAGAGGGGAAGTCGGAAGACCACTTGTACTACTTCCAGTAAGCAATTGACTGTCCAACAGTCCTTTGCGAGGAAGATGAAATATCAAAGCAGTCATCCTGTTGCAAAGTGGATAACTCAGGCCTTGGCAGCTGTGTTGGTGTTAGATGTGTGTCCTGTATCTGCTGATAGTTCACAGGCAATTAGAGAATTTCTTGAGGTGGTGTGTCCCCGGTACCAAATACCATCTAGGTTCCACTTCTCTAGGCAGGCGATACCGAGAATATACACAGACATCAGAAAAAGACTCACCAGTGTCCTAAAAAATGCAGTTGTACCCAATGTCCACTTAACCACAGACATGTGGACAAGTGGAGCAGGGCAGACTCAGGACTATATGACTGTGACAGCCCACTGGGTAGATGTATTGCCTCCCGCAGCAAGAACAGCAGCGGCGACACTAGTAGCAGCATCTCGCAAACGCCAACTCATTCCTAGGCAGGCTATGCTTTGTATCACCGTTTTCCATAAGAGGCACACAGCTGACAACCTCTTACGGAAACTGAGGAACATCATCGCAGAATGGCTTACCCCAATTGGACTCTCCTGGGGATTTGTGACATCGGACAACGCCACCAATATTATGTGTGCATTACATGTGGGCAAATTCCAGCATGTCCCATGTTTTGCACATACATTGAATTTGGTGGTGCAGAATTATTTAAAAAATGACAGGGGCATGCAAGAGATGCTGTCGGTGGCCCGAAGAATTGAGGGCCACTTTTGGCATTCAGCTACTGCGTGTCGAAGACTGGAGCACCAGCAAACACTCCTGAACCTGCCCCGCCATCAGCTGAAGCAAGAGGTGGTAACGAGGTGGAATTCAACCCTCTATATGCTTCAGAGGATGGAGTAGCAGCAAAAGGCCATTCAAGCCTATACATCTGCCTATGATATAGGCAAAGGAGGGGGAATGCACCTGACTCAAGCGCAGTGGAGAATGATTTCAACATTGTGCAAGGTTCTGCAACCCTTTGAACTTGCCACACATGAAGTCAGTTCAGACACTGCCAGCCTGAGTCAGGTCATTCCCCTCATCAGGCTTTTGCAGAAGAAGTTGGAGAGATTGAAGGAGGAGCTAAAACGGAGCGATTCCGCTAGGCATGTGGGACTTATGGATGGAGCCCTTAATTCACTTAACCAGGATTCACGGGTGGTCAATCTGTTGAAATCAGAGCACTACATTTTGGCCACCGTGATCGACCCTAGGTTTAAAGCCTACGTTGTATCTCTCTTCCCGGCAGACACAAGTCTGCAGAGGTTCAAAGACCTGCTGGTGAGAAAATTGTCTAGTCAAACGGAACGTGACCCGTCAACAGCTCCTCCTTCACATTCTCCCGCAACTGGGGGTGCGAGGAAAAGGCTAAGAATTCCGAGCCCACCCGCTGGCGGTGATGCAGGGCAGTCTGGAGCGAGTTCTGACATCTGGTCCGGACTGAAGGACCTGCCAACGATTACTGACATGTCGTCTACTGTCACTGCATATGATTCTGTCACCACTGAAAGAATGGTGGAGGATTATATGAGTGACAGCATCCAAGTAGGCATGTCAGACAGTCCGTACGTATACTGGCAGGAAAAAGAGGCAATTTGGAGGCCCTTGCACAAACTGGCTTTATTTTACCTAAGTTGCCCCCCCTCCAGTGTGTACACCGAAAGAGTGTTTAGTGCAGCCGGTCACCTTGTCAGCGATTGGCGTATGAGGTTGCTTCCACAAAATGTGGAGAAGATGATGTTCATCAAAATTAATTATAATCAGTTCCTCCATGGAGACATTTACCAGCAATTGCCTCCAGAAAGTATACAGGGAACTGAGATGGTAGATTCCAGTGGGGACGAATTAAAACTCTGTGAGGAGGGGGATGTACACAGTGTATAGGGTGATGAATCAGATGATGAGGAGGAGGTGGACATCTTGCCTCTGTAGAGCCAGTTTGTGCAAGGAGAGATTGATTGCTTCTTTTTTGGTGGGGGCCCAAACCAACCAGTCATTTCAGTCACAGTTGTGTGGCAGACCCTGTCGCTGAAATGATGGGTTTGTTAAAGTGTGCATGTCCTGTTTATACAACATAAGGGTGAGTGGGAGGGCCCAAGGACAATTCCATCTTGCACCTCTTTTTCTTTTTTGCATCATGTGCTATTTGGGGACTAGTTTTTTTTTGTACCATCCTATCTGTAACTGCAGTGCCACTCCTAGATGGGCTAGGTGTTTGTGCCGCACACTTGTGTCACTTAGCTTGGCCATCCAGCTTCCTAATTGCACCTCTTTTTCTTATTTGCATCATGTGCTGTTTGGTGCCTTTTTTTTTTCCAAATATGTTTATTGAAAAATATTAACAGAACAAATGGTTTGAGTACATTTTCGCATACAGGTTGGCATTGAATAGCAAATAAATGGGAACTGTGGCTCCATTGTAAGACATTAGAAGTGTATACATAAACAGAAACATATACAGAAATAAGAAAATTTCTAAAGGAGGGGTCATACGGAGTCAAGTGAGCACATGTCTGGTCTACAAAAGAAAATCATATAATAGGATAGAGCAAGTAGACTGACTTAGTGTGGACATCTAGAGCCCATTAAATAAATCTCTACCTAGGAAGGCGGGTAGCCTTTCTCCAGTGTAATTAAGTTATACCAAGAAGTAAGATGTACTCTACCACAAAGGAAGTCCTTCTCTTCAGTTGATAATGTGAGAACATAGGGCAGCCAAATATATAAAAAAAAAATTGTGCTCGAGACTCTAAATCTAGAGAACAGTCTATCCACTCCATTTGGTAAACATAAGCCGGTAACATCAGAGAAAGCGCAATAGGGATAGAGTGTACCCACTGAGACAAAACAGTTTTTTTTTGCTACTGCAGCTATTTTAGCAAGTAAGAGTGTAGTGCCTCTAGTATGGTGTGGGGATGGAGGATAAGTATAATAATTCCATAATGCCCATGGCATTGTTATAGTGAAGGGAATGGGAAGGACATTGTTTATATAATTTTGAACAGAGGTCCAAAAAGCATGAACTACTGAACAAGACCATCGGCAATGGAGAATGTCGGTGTCGGGGAGCCAACTTTTAAAACAATTGGAGTCCTCTGCTACTCCAGTTAGAAATCTCAGTTTGGGAGTATAGTACGCTCGATGGAGGATCTTGAATTGCATTTCAGCAAACGAGGATGAGAGTAACTGTTTATTTAATTTAGTCGAGGCCGTAACAATAGTTTGCAAGGAGATATTAGGGATTGAGTCTGTCCACTTTGCCATACCTGTCGATAACCTGTTCATATAATAAAGAGATAGGGAAGGAGGTACCCAAACGTGTTTTTATCAAAACATCAAATACCAGATTTGAATGGGTTAGCTCAGATAATAGTCTAGTTTCAAAACGACCTGAAAATAAGCAACTATGGGAATCAGGATATCAGGAAACAACTCCTTGAGTCGCTCCATGGTGTGGGTGGTGGAGATACCATCATCCAGCAAATGATATGCTAATCGGAGTCCACGGAGATGCCAAGTTTCAAATATCGCTTGAGGGTCACCCCGTTGAAAATCACTATTATGTAATAACGGTGAAAATATTGTACGAGTAGAGGATAATCCCAAACGTTTACGTGATATACGCCATGCCATACATGGAGTGCACAACAGTGGGTTACCTTTAACCTCTATAGGGAGAGAAAGCGGAGAGGTGTGTATAGTGGAAATCAGAGAGCCCTTGATAAGAAAGCCTCGTTCAATGTCTAAAGTAACAAAAGCAGAGGTTTCACCTATCCAGTCCAGTGCATATCTCAGATTAGAAGCTATTGCATAGTCTTGTATGTTAGGAAGATTGATATCTCCCAAGAATACTGGCTGTTGCAGTTTAAAAAGTGAAAAACGAGGACGTTTATCTGCCCATATGAATTTGGATAAGGATCTATTAACAGTGGCATCATCTTTTTTAGTTAATCAAAATGGCAGAATCTGGACTGGATATAAAAACCGAGGGAAAGAAACCATTTTAAATAAATGGCATCTCCCAATATATGATAACGGCAGATATCTCCATTTTTCAAAATCTGACAACATTTGGGTGACAAATTGTGTATAATTAATAGTATATATGGTGGATCACTGGGAAATCGTAAACCTAAATACAAGAGATAGCCCTGGGCCCAACGAAAAGGAAAGGTGTTACCCCATCCAGATTTAGCCACAGTGTGTAAAGCTAAGGCTTCTGTTTTAGTAAAATTAATAGTGAAACCGGATATCAACTGAAAATCTGCCAAAATATGTTGCAAGGAGGGGAGGGCTTGTTTTGGGTTGCTAAAGTGCAAAAGCAGATCATCTGCGAAGGCCGATACTTTAATCTCTGAAATGCCTAATCTAACACCTTGCCACGTATCATCCTTACAAAATGCGCAAATCCAGTGACAAATCCAGTGACAAATTAAACAACAGTGGCGAAAGGGGACATCCTTGGCGGGTGCCTCTAAACAGTGGGAAAGGTGACGAGTTTAGTCCATTAATAGTCAAATAAGCCATCGGATGTGAGTACAGCATATTAAAAATTCCAATAAATGCCGAGCCAAATTGTTGGGCATGGAGTATACATGAAATATGTGACCAGGAAACCCTATCAAAAGCCTTGTCAGCATCACAGCTGACAATGATGGCTTCTTTGTTGTTCACGTGATGATAACGATGCAATGCCGCTACGAACATACGTACATTGTGGACCGAAGTTTTGCCCTTCACAAAGCCATTTTGAGCTGGGTGCAATATCCGAGGGAGAAAACTGTATACGTTGCGCCAAAAGTTTAGTAAAGAGTTTCAGGTCTTGATTTAATAGAGAAATGGGCCTATAGGATTGGACCTGTGCGGGGTCTTTGCCTGGCTTTGGAAATACCACAATCCTAGCCTCAGTAAAAAGCCTCAGTAAAATTAGAGGGGGGTTGTTCCCCAGAAAGTAAGGAATTAAACAAAGTAACCATGTGGGGTAGCAAATGATCTAAAAGGAGTTGATAGTATTCTGCTCCAAAACCATCAGGACCTGGGGGTTTACCTTTAGCTAATGATTTTATCAAAAAAGATAATTCTACATCAGTTACTGGTGCAGTCAATAAATTTCTCTCCTCCTCAGTTAGGACAGGCAATTCCACCTTGGAAAGGAATTGGTTGCCTTCAGATGGATAATCAATTGGAGAGGTATATAGCAGCCGGTAATAATCCCTGAAATGATTGGATATCTCTGACGAATCAGTAACTGGGGATCTATTAGAAGGGTCAATTTGCAATATACGAGAAGGGGCGTTATGGGAACGTACAAGGTTAGCAAGCAGTCTCCCCGATCTATTGCACCCATAATAATATTTACTACGTTGGACATCATGGGCAAATTGGGCCCGTTCGGTACATAAGGTATCATAAGAATGTTTGGCATCTAAGTAATGTTGTCGAGAAGCTGCAGAGTCCGATTGCAACATGGCATCGTAAGCTGTCGTCAACAATTTACTGTGATCTTCAATAATCTTTGAAAGTTTCCTCCGTTTCCTGGCCACATACTCCATCACCTGACCTCTAACCACAGGCTTCGCCGCAGCCCAAACAACTGAATATTTTCTAAATGGCCTTCATTATCCTGTTCATAATTACAGAAAGCAGTTGTCAGATGATTACGAAAATCAGTTGACTTGGCGAGATAGGCAGGAAATCTCCAATTATTAGAGGTAATCAAGGGATCTTTAATAGATAGTTTCCCAAACCGGGGCATGGTCTGAAAGAACAATGGGGCCTATACCTGAGTCCACCACCCTACTATATAGTGTGTCAGAAAGTACCCAAAAATCTATACGGAAGAATTATGGTGGGGGTGAGAATAAAAAGTATATTCCTGTGAGACCGGGTGTTGGCATTTCCATGGATCACACAACTTCAAGGAGTCTTTCAAAAAGGTCATAAGGAGACATCTCCCTCCACCCCTCATCCAGAGAAGCGATCCAGGCCCCTAGAAATAACACAATTAAAATCGCCACCAAGTAGCAATTCTCCTTCCGCCCATTCCTGCAATTTAGAATATACAGTAGTAAAAATCGGCCTAGTCGAGCCTGTCGATGCGTAAAGCGCCGCTAATGTATACAAGGAACCTAGAAGCGATAATTTAATAAAAAGAAAATGACCATCCGGATCGGACCACATATCTTTGATTGTGTATGGCAAGTGTTTCCTGAATAAAATCAACCCCCCCCCTACGTTTTTGCAGTAAATGAAGCAGTTTTATATTCTCCCACCCAAGGTCCCCTAAGGGTGTTGGGGTCCTTTATATCCCAGTGGGTCTCTTGTAAAAATGCAATATCCGGCTTAAGGTGTTTTAAATGTGACAATACTTTACGTCTCTTAAAAGGGGAGTTTAAACCCTCCACATTCCAAGTGATAAATTTTAAAGAGGATTGAGTCCTCGTGGAGCCATCAGTATGAGTAGCCATATTATCCAATTCCTACTCTAGGCCACAAAATTATCATGAGTATGGGAAATAGTCGTATCCAGCCCGTCGGGGACAGTAATATGAGTACCCAGAGCATTGGTAGACATTAGTAACATGAAAAATATATATTTTTTCTGTCACCATCAGTGACCATCCGAAGCCCTGCCCACTCCCTCCCTAACCCCCTCCATCTCCATTTTATGTGCAGCCAGCGCAGTAGTATGCACTCCCTGCTCCTTTGCTAGATCCAGTGCTAAGAGGTTGGTCCTGAGTGGAAACGAAACAGGAGGAGGTGGTACAGCCCCTCCACTCACATTTCCTCCCCGTTTTCTCTTCACCTCCTCTCTGAAGCTGTGTTGCCAGGGCTCAACGTCATGATCTAGTGACTATCCTCAGCGTGAAAACCAAATTACAGGTGGACCTTCTGCTGCTAAAGGTACACAGTGCAGCCTGTATCGGGGGGGGGGGGGGGGTTGGAAGGAAGGAGGTACACAGTGTCGCATGTATGGGGGGAGGTACACAGTGATGCCTGTACTGGAGGGGGGAATGCCTGCCTCAGTCTCTCTCACACACTGCTCCCCCTCTCTCTCTGTCTCCCACCTTCTCTTTCTCTGTCTCCCCTCTTCTCTCGCTCTCTCTGTCTCCACCCTTCTTTCTGTCTCTCTGTCTCTCGCTCTCTCCCTTCTCTTTCTCTGGGCCTAATTCAGACCTGTTTGCTTGCTAGGTTTTTTTTTGCAGTCCTGCGTTCACATAGTCGCCGCCCACAGGGGAGTGTATTTTTGCTTTGCAAGTGTGCGAACGCATGTGTAGCGGAGCTGTAAAAACAGATTTTGTGCAGTCTCTGAGTAGCCCAGGACTTACTCAGCCATTGCGAACACTTCAGCCTGTCCGGGACCGGAACTGACGTCAGGAACCCTCCCTGCAAACGCATGTACACGCCTGCGTTTTTCCAACCACTCCCAGAAAACGGTCAGTTGACACCCACACATGGCTTCTTCCTGTCAATCTCCTTGCGAATGCCCATGTGAATAGATTCTTCGCACAAACCCATCGCTGAGCGGTGATCTGCTTTGCACCCGTGCGCAGTTTAGACCTGATCGCCCGCTGTACGAAAACACAGCCTAGCAATCAGGTCTGAATTAGGCCCTCTGTCTCTCTCTGTCTCCATCTTCTCTCTCCCCCCTTCTCCGCTCTCTTTCTTCCCTTCTCTCTCTGACTCTTCTTTCTGTCTCACCCCTTCTGTTTCTCTTTGTCTGTCTCTCTACCCCCTTCTCTCTCCTCTCTCCCTCTCTCTGTCTCCCCTACTCTCGCTCTCTCTCTTTCTCTGTCTCACGCTTACCTCTCTCTCCCTCCTTTTCTCTGTATCCCCTAATTCTACCCTCCTTCTCTTTCTCTCTGTATCCCCGTCTCTCTCCCCTCTCTCTCTTAATCTCTCATTCTCTCCCCTCTACCTCTCTCCCCTCCCCCCCCCTCTCTCTCTCTCTCTCTGTGTCTCACCCTTCTCTCTCTCCTCTTTCCCTAATGTAAGTATGCCATGGAGGGTTAGGGATAGGCTGTGGGAGGGCAGGTGAAGATTAGGGTGAAGATTAGGGTTAGTCTACATGAGGGTAGGGTTAGGTTAGGCTGCAGGAGGGTTAGGGTTAGGGAGAGGGTAAGGGGCATGGTTAGCATCATCACTGTTGGGATCCTGCACCCAACCCATAGAGGGGCACATATATGCATAGGCATATACAAACATAAAAAAGCACATACAGACATGGACACATGAACATAGAGGAGCACATACACACATAGGTAAATACGGACATGCAGGAGCACATACAGACATAGGCACATACAACCATAGAGGAACACATACAGACATAGACACATACGGACATAGGGCAGAATTCAGACCTGATCGTAGCAGCAAATTTGTTAGCAGATGGGCAAAACCATGTGCACTGCAGGGGGGCAGATATAACATGTGAAGAGAGAGTTAGATTTGAGTCGGGTGTGTTAAAACTGAAATCTAAATTGCAGTGTAAAAATAAAGCAGTCAGTATTAACTCTGCACAGAAACAAAATAACCCACCCGAATCTAACTCTCTCTGCAAATGTTATATCTGCCCCCCTGCAGTGCACATGGCTTTGCCCATCTGTTAAAAAATTTGCTGCTATGATCAAGTCTGAATTAGGTCCATAGAGGAGCACATATATGCATACTGTAGGCACATACAGACATAGAGGAGCACATACAGCATACTTTCCTATTCTCCCGGAATGGCCGGGAGGCTCCCAAAAATGGGTGACCCTCCTGCCCCCCTGGAAAAGCAGGCAAGTTTCCCGATTTTGCAGGTCCCCCCCTGCCCGGCCGCCCACTTAGTGAGTAAAGTGGGTGGTCCGGGCAGTCGATGATGCAATTTGTGCTGAATAGCGTCATCATAACCACGCGCCCTGCTGTATAACGCCGGTAATTGTGGCATTACAGAGCAGGGGGCATGGCTTAAATGACATGGCAAAATAACCCCACCCCATTCCACCTCCGCACCGCCCCTGTTCCGCCTCCGCCCTGCCCCATAGTCATGTCATAGGCTTGCCCTGCCCCCATGCTGAACCGACCTGGCTGCTCTCTCCTGGAGAGAGCAGCCAGGGCAAGTGTACATTGATTTTCACTGCACCCTAGAATTATTAATGCATACAATACAGGGCCAGTGTACATTGATTTTCACTGCACCCTAGAATTATTACAGCATAGTAGACAGGGCCAGTGTACATTGATTTTTCACTGCACCCTAGAATAATTACAGCATACAAGACAGGGCCAGTGTACATTGATTTTTCACTGCACCCTAGAATTATTACAGCATACAAGACAGGGCCAGTGTACATTGATTTTCACTGCACCCCTGGATTTTTACAACATGCAGGGCTAGTGTAAGGTTATTTGAACAGCAACACCCCTATATTTTACAGCATACAAGAGCAGTATGCTTTTAATTTTTAACAACTGCACCTCTGAATTTTTACAACATACAGGGTCAGCACCACCCCAATATTTTACAGCATACAGAAGCAGTGTGCTTTTAATATTTAACAACTATACCTCTGAATTTTTACAACATACAGGGCCAGCAGCACCCCTATATTTTACAGAATACAGCAGTGTGCTTTTAACTTTTAACTGCACCCCTGAATTATTAGAACATACAAGGCCAGCAGCACCCCTATATTTTACAGCATACAGGAGCAGTGTGCTTTTAATTTTTAACAACTGCACCTCTGAATTTTTACAACATACAGGGCTAGCAGCACCCCAATATTGTACAGCATACAGGAGCAGTGTGCTTTTCATTTTTAACAAGTGCACCCCTGAATTTTTTAAACATACAAGGCCAGCAGCACCCCTATATTTTAAAGCATACAGGAACAGTGTGCTTTTAATTTTTAACAACTGCACCCCTGAATGTTTATAGCATACAGGGCCAGTGTAATGTTATTTGAACAGCAACACCCCCTATATTTTACAGCATACAGCAGTATGCTTTTAATTTTTAACAACTGCACTCCTGAATTTTTACAACATACAGGACCAGTGTATGTTATTTGAACAGCAACACCCCTATATTTTACAGCATACAAGAGCAGTGTGCTTTTAATTTTTAACAACTACACCTCTGAATTTTTACAACATACAGGGCCAGCAGCACCCCTATATTTTACAGAATACAGCAGTGTGCTTTTAACTTTTAACTGCACCCCTGAATTATTACAACATACAATGCCAGCAGCACCCCTATATTTTACAGCATACAGGAGCAGTGTGCTTTTAATTTTTAACAACTGCACCTCTGAATGTTTACAACATACAGGGCTAGCAGCACCCCTATATTTTACAGAATACAGCAGTGTGCTTTTAACTTTTAACTGCACCCCTGAATTATTACAACATACAAGGCCAGCAGCACCCCTATATTTTACAGCATACAGGAGCAGTGTGCTTTTAATTTTTAACAACTGCACCTCTGAATTTTTACAACATACAGGGCTAGCAGCACCCCAATATTTTACAGCATACAGGAGCAGTGTGCTTTTCATTTTAACAAGTGCACCCCTGAATTTTTACAACATAGAGGGCCAGCAACACCCCTATATTTTAAAGCATACAGGAACAGTGTGCTTTTAATTTTTAACAACTGCACCCCTGAATGTTTATAGCATAAAACAGTGTAATGTTATTTGAACAGCAACACCCCCTATATTTTACAGCATACAGCAGTATGCTTTTAATTTTTAACAACTGCACTCCTGAATTTTTACAACATACAGGGCCAGCAGCACCCCTATATTTTACAGAATACAGCAGTGTGCTTTTAACTTTTAACTGCACCCCTGAATTATTACAACATGCAAGGCCAGCAGCACCCCTATATTTTTACAGCATACAGGAGCAGTGTGCTTTTAAATTTTTAACAACTGCACCTCTGAATTTTTACAACATACAGGGCTAGCAGCACCCCTATATTTTAAAGCATACAGGAGCAATGTGCTTTTAATTTTTAACAACTGCACCCCTGAATTTTTATAGCATACACGGCCAGTGTAATGTTATTTGAACAGCAACACCCCTATATTTTACAGCATACAGCAGTGTGCTTTTAATTTTTATTTGCATCCCTGAATTTGTATAGCATACAGGGCCAGTGTAATCATATTTAAACAGCAACCTCCCTATATTTTACAGCATACAACAGTGTGCTTTTAATTTTTAACTGCACCCCTGAATTTTTACAACATACAGGGCCAGCAACATCCCCATATTTTAACGCATACAGGAGCAGTGTGCTTTTCATTTTTAACAACTGCACCCCTCAATTTTTACAACATACAGGGCCAGCAGCACCCCTATATTTTCCAGCATACAGGAGGAAAGTGCCCCTGCACCCTGTACAACACAGTGACAGCCAGGACAGCAACACCCATGTACAGCTGCAGCACATGAAACACCAGTGACAGCCAGGACAGCACCCCTAACACTGCACAGGTACACCACAGTGACTGCAGCAGCACCCCTATAGAGCACACGCTAACCCCACCTGACGCCACCACCCAGAGAGAGAGACAGAGGTCTGTCTCTCTCACTCTCCAAGTCCGGAGTGAAAATGGCGGCGACGCGCAGCTGTTTATATGGGATCCAAAACCTGCGAGATTCTGATAGCGGGATGATGATGTTTTGCCTCATTCTGGTTTCTGAGTCTAGCGGGAAGTACCGAGTCAGACTCGGATCCAGGCTCGGAGCATGAAGTTCGGAGGGAGTTCGGTTCTCAGGGAACCGAACCCGCTCATCTCTACTTTTTATACATTTTTTACAAAAATACAGATCCAAAACCAAAACCAAGACATGTGAGGGTGATTTTGGCAAAACCAAACCCAAAACATGGGGGCCGGTGCAGAACTCTAATAAATACTGCATATGTAGATAGATCACTGCTAGAACAAACTGGTAACATTCCAGGAGAGGGGAGAGTCCTGCAGCACTGTACTTAGGGGGTCATTCCGAGTTGTTCGCTCATTGCCGATTTTCGCAACGGAGCGATTAAGGCAAAAATGTGCATGCGCATGGTTCGCAGTGCGCATGCGATTAATACTTTAGCTCAAAACTTAGTAGATTTACTCACGTCCGAACGAAGATTTTTCATTGTTGAAGTGATTGTAGTGTGATTGACAGGAAGTGGGTGTTTCTGGGCGGAAACTGGCCATTTTCTGGGAGTGTGCGGAAAAATGCAGGCGTGTCAGGGAAAAAAGCGGGAGTGTCTGGAGAAACGGGAGAGTGGCTGGCCGAACGCTGGGCATGTGTGTGACGTCAAACCAGGAACGAAACTGACTGAACTGATCGCAATGGCTGAGTAAGTCTGGAGCTACTCAGAAACTGCTAAGAAATTTCTATTCGCAATTCTGCTAATCTTTTGTTTGCAATTCTGCTAAGCTAAGATACACTCCCAGAGGGTGGCGGCTTAGCGTGTACAATGCTGCTAAAAGCAGCTAGCAAGCAAACAACTCGGAATCACCCCCTTAGAACAGAGCAAGTAAAGCGGGATGAAGTGAACTGGCAAATATTGCAGGTCACATTACTAGTATATACAGTGTAATAAAAACATGTAAACTGCTCTCATCAAGTACTGTATACTATGAACACTACAAACTGCATTCTACAGAAAATTAGGGAATATTTAAAATATTGCAATATCTGTTAATGTGACCAAGTGCATCAGTCTTCCCCATCTGGTAAGTCCAACTCTAAAATTCAAAATATTATTAAACATGGCAATTGTTAGCACATATACTTTAAACATTCTGTAAGATATGCTTTATAGTTTTGACCTCTACCATGCAAATCAGTTAAAGAACAGTACAAATTCCTTCAATCACATCATGGACGGTTTCCACCTACCATATACAGAAAACTACCCATTTTTCTTTGCATTCCAGGGGTAATAATCTCCATGTGTTATGTGATTTTGCTGTCTTCTCTGGTTTATGCAAGTTTTGTCTAATTCATGAAGAAAATAAAAACACCTAAAAACATAGACTGTTGACTGTATAGAAAGACCAGTTGCCCCATACAATCTGTCCTTTCTACTAAACAGTTTATTCTTAGGACTGGCAGGTCTTTATGACAAGTTTATTTACATTGCTTTGCTTACATAACTTTTTTTTAGTACATCTAACATGTTCTGTATATTTCACCTGAAACTATTACTGTACTTCAGTGTTTCATTCCTGTGCCTCCTTTAAATATTGCAGTAGTTCCCAATGAATCACAGCGGCCAAATGTTTCTTGAGAAATTGAGCAAAAGATAACATAAATTGTGCTTTGCTGTCATCCTTAAGTTCAAGTTTTGTGGTGGTGCACTTCTGTTTGTCCACGTAGTTTATGATTATAAGCCCTGGATTTGACATTGACCATAAATAACTTATTCTGCACAAGACTTGGAAGGTAAGAGAATGATAATAAGATCAATTATTATAGAGGACAGTCCCACACATGTATCTCGGAGTTGGAGGTGCTGGTATCCAGAAGTCACCAGTTTTTGTAATTTTCTGCATAAAGTTGGCTGTTGCCATTCCAAGTATCTTCCTGGGGGGGAACAGAAAGTGCTCAGCACCAGGTTCATCTAGAAACATAATGCCAACCAACACAGAGGAGGAGTTTGGCTTTTAGGTACTAATTGAGGATTTGTTTGTGTATTGTGTCTTAGAAGAGGTTAACATATACTGTAAGTGGCCACGAGAAATGCATGTAGCCATAGGGCATTATAACCAATGCAGGTTTAATGGCAGGGATGATCTCATCTGAATGTATGTATTTCTGATTTCCTCTGTTCCCCAAGAATTTAGCTGAGAACGTAGGGAGAATAATGGACTATTCTGGGAGTCAGGAAGATTGCTGCTATTTCAAGGATTCTCCTGCAGAATGCGGGTGGGTAGGCAACTATAGTACACTCCTGTATGGGAATCTGAAAATGTTAAATGTAGTAACTCTATTTATACGTTTTTCTATCCACAGACAGAACTACATAATGCAAGTTGCTATGGGACCCATAGCGGATAGTGGCCCCTATATTTTTATGTTTAGGGCTCACCCAGCCATAGCATGCTTTACTTGATCACAGATTCCTCTTATCCACTACTCCCCTGTATCACTTATGAGTTGGGGAGTAGACTACCCCAACTCATAAAACAGAGATGTTTTGGTGGATCCAAAATAAACCCAAGTTATTTTGAAAAAGGGTTTGCTTAGGGCCTAACATTTTTTTTTTAAATAAATCCTTTGCCGCTATAATATATTTACCTACAAATGTATTAAGCCTTAACAAGAGATAATGTAGAGATGGATAAAGAGTGATAAATGACCAGCCAATCAGCTTCCTAACTGCAATGTCACAGGCTGTGTTTGAAAAATTACAGTTAGGAGCTCGTCTGGTACTTTATATCTTTTTATCTGTCTCCACTTTATCTCTTGTTTAGGCTTAATACATTTGTGCCTAAGATAAGTATCAGGGTGTCAGAAACTGATGATTAGGTGCCGTTGTATTAGTATGGAGTAGAAGTTAGTCTAAATAAGGGAAGGAAAAGCACATGTGGAAGAGGAGGAGGCAGACAGACAGGTGGAGGAGGAGGCAGACAGACAGGTGACACAGATGGGTTAGTCATAGATATATACAGGGCCGGCTTAAGGGCAACATGGGCTTGGGGCTGAAAATGTTGAAGGGTTCTTACTGAGAAGGGAAGGAACTGTGACCAATGCTGTGTGGATGTGAAAAGTGTCACATAGGTGTGTACACCCCCATACTATTAGAGATGTGCGCAAGCATTTTTCGTGTTTTGTGTTTTGGTTTTGGATTCGGGTCCGCGGTCGTGTTTTGGATTCGGACGCGTTTTGGCAAAACAACCCTTTCGGGTTTCGGATTCGGATGTGTTTTGGATTCGGGTGATTTTTTTAAAAACTCAAAAACAGCTAAAATCATAGAATTTGGGGGTATTTTTTATCCTATAGTATTATTAACCTCAATAACAATAATTTCCAGTCATTTCCAGTCTATTCTGAACACCTCACACCTCACACTATTATTTTTAGTCCTAAAATTTGCACTGAGGTCGCTGGATGACTAAGCGAAGCGACCCAAGTGGGCGGCACAAACACCTGGCCCATCTAGAAGTGGCACTGCAGTGTCAGACAGGATGGCACTTAAAAAAATAGTCCCCAAACAGCACATGATGCAAAGAAAAAAATAGGTGCACCAAGGTCGCTGTGTGACTAAGCTAAGCGACACAAACACCTGGCCCATCTAGAATTAGACTCCAGTATCATGTGAATTATAAGGCAATATCACTGGAATTATTCGTTATAATCAATGGAATTATTGGTCCAAATCACTGGAAGAAAATGATAAAATCACTAGAATTAAAAGCCAGTATCACAGGAATTATTTATTCTAATCAATGGTATTATTGGTCCAAATCACTGGAAGAAAATGACAAAATTACTAGAACTAAAAGCCAGTATCACAGGAATTATTTGTTCTAATCAATGGTATTATTGGTCCAAATCACTGGAAGAAAATGACAAAATCACTGGAATTAAATGGCAGTAATGTCGGGAATTATATCAAATGGCAGTACCACTGGACATATACGGAAGTGTTAGACAGGATGGCACTTTAAAAAAAATAGTCCCCAAACAGCACATGATGCAAAGGAAAGAGAAAAAGAGGTGCACTGACACTGAGCACTGACCAATGATTCTGAGCACTGATGATACTACTGAGCAGTGATACTGAGCACTGATGATACTACTGAGCAGTGATACTGAGAACTGACACTGAGCAGCACAAGACACTGAGCACTGACCAGTGATACTGAGCACTGATGATACTACTGAGCAGTGATACTGAGCACTGATGATACTACTGAGCAGTGATACTGAGAACTGACACTGAGCAGCCCAATGCAGCACCAGACACTGAGCACTGATGATACTACTGAGCAGTGATACTGAGAACTGACACTGAGCAGCACAAGACACTGAGCACTGAGCAGTGATACTGAGCACTGATGATACTACTGAGCAGTGATACTGAGCACTGATGATACTACTGAGCAGTGATACTGAGAACTGACACTGAGCAGCCCAATGCAGCACCAGACACTGAGCACTGACCAGTGATACTGAGCACTGATGATACTACTGAGCAGTGATACTGAGAACTGACACTGAGCAGCACAAGACACTGAGCACTGAGCAGTGATACTGAGCACTGATGATACTACTGAGCAGTGATACTGAGCACTGATGATACTACTGAGCAGTGATACTGAGAACTGACACTGAGCAGCACAATGCAGCACCAGACACTGAGCACTGACCAGTGATACTGAGCACTGATGATACTACTGAGCAGTGATACTGAGAACTGACACTGAGCAGCCCAATGCAGCACCAGACACTGAGCACTGACCAGTGATACTGAGCACTGATGATACTACTGAGCAGTGATACTGAGAACTGACACTGAGCAGCACAAGACACTGAGCACTGAGCAGTGATACTGAGCACTGATGATACTACTGAGCAGTGATACTGAGCACTGATGATACTACTGAGCAGTGATACTGAGAACTGACACTGAGCAGCACAATGCAGCACCAGACACTGAGCACTGACCAGTGATACTGAGCACTGATGATACTACTGAGCAGTGATACTGAGAACTGACACTGAGCAGCACAAGACACTGAGTAGTGAACAGTGATACTGAGCACTGATGATACTACTGAGCAGTGATACTGAGCACTGATGATACTACTGAGCAGTGATACTGAGAACTGACACTGAGCAGCACGATGCAGCACAAGACACTGAGCACTGAGCAGTGATACTGAGCACTGATAATACTATTGAGCAGTGATACTGAGCACTGATGATACTACTGAGAACTGACACTGAGCAGCACGATGCAGCACAAGACACTGAGCACTGATGATTAGTGATGTGCACCGGAAATTTTTCGGGTTTTGTGTTTTGGTTTTGGGTTCGGTTCCGCGGCCGTGTTTTGGGTTCGACCGCGTTTTGGCAAAACCTCACCGAATTTTTTTTGTCGGATTCGGGTGTGTTTTGGATTCGGGTGTTTTTTTCAAAAAACCCTAAAAAACAGCTTAAATCATAGAATTTGGGGGTCATTTTGATCCCAAAGTATTATTAACCTCAAAAACCATAATTTACACTCATTTTCAGTCTATTCTGAATACCTCACACCTCACAATATTATTTTTAGTCCTAAAATTTGCACCTAGGTCGCTGGATGACTAAGCTAAGCGACCCTAGTGGCCGACACAAACACCGGGCCCATGTAGGAGTGGCACTGCAGTGTCACGCAGGATGTCCCTTCCAAAAAACCCTCCCCAAACAGCACATGACGCAAAGAAAAAAAGAGGCGCAATGAGGTAGCTGTGTGAGTAAGATAAGCGACCCTAGTGGCCGACACAAACACCGGGCCCATCTAGGAGTGGCACTGCAGTGTCACGCAGGATGTCCCTTCCAAAAAACCCTCCCCAAACAGCACATGACGCAAAGAAAAAAAGAGGCGCAATGAGGTAGCTGTGTGAGTAAGATAAGCGACCCTAGTGGCCGACACAAACACCGGGCCCATCTAGGAGTGGCACTGCAGTGTCACGCAGGATGTCCCTTCCAAAAAACCCTCCCCAAACAGCACATGACGCAAAGAAAAAAAGAGGCGCAATGAGGTAGCTGTGTGAGTAAGATAAGCGACCCTAGTGGCCGACACAAACACCGGGCCCATCTAGGAGTGGCACTGCAGTGTCACACAGGATGTCCCTTCCAAAAAACCCTCCCCAAACAGCACATGACGCAAAGAAAAAAAGAGGCGCAATGAGGTAGCTGTGTGAGTAAGATAAGCGACCCTAGTGGCCGACACAAACACCGGGCCCATCTAGGAGTGGCACTGCAGTGTCACGCAGGATGTCCCTTCCAAAAAACCCTCCCCAAACAGCACATGACGCAAAGAAAAAAAGAGGCGCAATGAGGTAGCTGTGTGAGTAAGATAAGCGACCCTAGTGGCCGACACAAACACCGGGCCCATCTAGGAGTGGCACTGCAGTGTCACGCAGGATGTCCCTTCCAAAAAACCCTCCCCAAACAGCACATGACGCAAAGAAAAAAAGAGGCGCAATGAGGTAGCTGTGTGAGTAAGATAAGCGACCCTAGTGGCCGACACAAACACCGGGCCCATCTAGGAGTGGCACTGCAGTGTCACGCAGGATGGCCCTTCCAAAAAACATTCCACAAACAGCACATGACGCAAAGAAAAATTAAAGAAAAAAGAGGTGCAAGATGGAATTGTCCTTGGGCCCTCCCACCCACCCTTATGTTGTATAAACAGGACATGCACACTTTAACCAACCCATCATTTCAGTGACAGGGTCTGCCACACGACTGTGACTGAAATGACGGGTTGGTTTGGACCCCCACCAAAAAAGAAGCAATTAATCTCTCCTTGCACAAACTGGCTCTACAGAGGCAAGATGTCCACCTCATCATCATCCTCCGATATATCACCGTGTACATCCCCCTCCTCACAGATTATCAATTCGTCCCCACTGGAATCCACCATCTCAGCTCCCTGTGTACTTTGTGGAGGCAATTGCTGCTGGTCAATGTCTCCATGGAGGAATTGATTATAATTCATTTTAATGAACATCATCTTCTCCACATTTTCTGGATGTAACCTCGTACGCCGATTGCTGACAAGGTGAGCGGCGGCACTAAACACTCTTTCGGAGTACACACTTGTGGGAGGGCAACTTAGGTAGAATAAAGCCAGTTTGTGCAAGGGCCTCCAAATTGCCTCTTTTTCCTGCCAGTATAAGTACGGACTGTGTGACGTGCCTACTTGGATGCGGTCACTCATATAATCCTCCACCATTCTTTCAATGGTGAGAGAATCATATGCAGTGACAGTAGACGACATGTCCGTAATCGTTGTCAGGTCCTTCAGTCCGGACCAGATGTCAGCATCAGCAGTCGCTCCAGACTGCCCTGCATCACCGCCAGCGGGTGGGCTCGGAATTCTGAGCCTTTTCCTCGCACCCCCAGTTGCGGGAGAATGTGAAGGAGGAGATGTTGACAGGTCGCGTTCCGCTTGACTTGACAATTTTCTCACCAGCAGGTCTTTCAACCCCAGCAGACACCGGAAAGAGAGATCCAAGGTAGGCTTTAAATCTAGGATCGAGCACGGTGGCCAAAATATAGTGCTCTGATAGTGCTCTGATTTCAACAGATTGACCACCCGTGAATCCTTGTTAAGCGAATTAAGGGCTCCATCCACAAGTCCCACATGCCTAGCGGAATCGCTCCGTGTTAGCTCCTCCTTCAATGTCTCCAGCTTCTTCTGCAAAAGCCTGATGAGGGGAATGACCTGACTCAGGCTGGCAGTGTCTGAACTGACTTCACGTGTGGCAAGTTCAAAGGGCATCAGAACCTTGCACAACGTTGAAATCATTCTCCACTGCACTCGAGACAGGTGCATTCCACCTCCTATATCGCGCTCAATTGTATAGGCTTGAATGGCCTTTTGCTGCTCCTCCAACCTCTGAAGCATATAGAGGGTTGAATTCCACCTCGTTACCACTTCTTGCTTCAGATGATGGCAGGGCAGGTTCAGTAGTTTTTGGTGGTGCTCCAGTCTTCTGTACGTGGTGCCTGTACGCCGAAAGTGTCCCGCAATTCTTCTGGCCACCGACAGCATCTCTTGCACGCCCCTGTCGTTTTTTAAAAAATTCTGCACCACCAAATTCAAGGTATGTGCAAAACATGGGACGTGCTGGAATTTGCCCATATTTAATGCACACACAATATTGCTGGCGTTGTCCGATGCCACAAATCCACAGGAGAGTCCAATTGGGGTAAGCCATTCCGCGATGATCTTCCTCAGTTGCCGTAAGAGGTTTTCAGCTGTGTGCGTAATCTGGAAAGCGGTGATACAAAGCGTAGCCTGCCTAGGAAAGAGTTGGCGTTTGCGAGATGCTGCTACTGGTGCCGCCGCTGCTGTTCTTGCGGCGGGAGTCCATTCATCAAATGAATCAGTAGGTTATTACACATAAACAAGATTATCAGAAATATACCCTAATAGGTGCTTACACGCTCATGCATCATATGTACACATAGGAAGAAGGAACCTCCACCTATATAGCCAAGTTGAAGAAAAGAAGAATGCATTCTGTCGCTACCCCTTTCATTTCTCTTATCTATTTAAATTTTCTGGAGGGTTGAGACTTTTCGCATCGATACCCAATGGACTAGTGCCAGCGACTGCATCCAGAAAATGGATTTTCCGTTTACTATCTCACATCTCACATTACACTCATTTGAAGGAAATTTAAAAAAAAAAAAAAAAAAATGGTGAATATTTGATTTGTATGTTGTGTTTAGATAATAAACAAGAGATAGGAATGATGAAACAAAAATCAAATATCTTCTGTATTGCCTCAGGAATTGTGCTTTAATACTTTTAATAGACATCATGAAAGAGTCCCTTTAAATCCAAATAAATGATCAGTCTTCTTGCAGTGGAAAGTTTCTATCAACCTTTGGCCTAGCTCATGACTAAGAGAATAAGTGCATACGTGGTGCTTAGATAAAGACCCTCTTGTTTAGATAACCAGAACTTAATGACTTTTTATGGTTTTGATAAGCACATATCAGATGGACCTTCGGTTTTAGAAAAGAGCATCATGACATATGAACAGAGATGACCTTTCCGCTTATGAAGCATTTTAAGAAGCTCCATTGGTTTCAATGGGAGAGCCAAGACTTGTGGGACCAACCTGCCATCCTCAGGAAAAGATCAGCCACTACATCTAAGCACAGCTGACCATATTTGGATTTCCTGTTTGTTATTACCAGCCAATCAATATTCCCCTTGTTATCTGAAGATACGCCCCATTGATTAATCAATTATGAACTATTGTATAATTCTGTACTATATATGTGAGCCTGAAATCCCCTGAAGGGACGGGCATCATTGGTGAAGTCTGTATTGGGTCACGTCTCTCTCTGCGCAGACAAAATAGGCGTGGCCTCTTTGATAATAAATTCTATATGCTGAATATCATCACTATGGAGACTCCCCACTTCTTTTAATTAATTCGGCATTAACAACCCAGTGGGCTGTCACAGTCATATAGTCCTGACCCTGCCCTGCTCCACTTGTCCACATGTCCGTGGTTAAGTGGACATTGGGTACAGCTGCATTTTTTAGGACACTGGTGAGTCTTTTTCTGAGGTCTGTGTTCATTTTCGGTATCGCCTGCCTAGAGAAGTGGAACCTAGATGGTATTTGGTAACGGGGGCACACTACCTCAAGAAATTGTCTAGTTCCCTGTGAACTAACGGCGGATACCGGACGCACGTCTAACACCAACATAGTTGTCAAGGCCTCAGTTATCCGCTTTGCAGCAGGATGACTGCTGTGATATTTCATCTTCCTCGCAAAGGACTGTTGGACAGTCAATTGCTTACTGGAAGTAGTACAAGTGGTCTTCCGACTTCCCCTCTGGGATGACCATCGACTCCCAGCAGCAACAACAGCAGCGCCAGCAGCAGTAGGCGTTACACGCAAGGATGCATCGGAGGAATCCCAGGCAGGAGAGGACTCGTCAGAATTGCCAGTGACATGGCCTGCAGGACTATTGGCATTCCTGGGGAAGGAGGAAATTGACACTGAGGGAGTTGGTGGGGTGGTTTGCGTGAGCTTGGTTACAAGAGGAAGGGATTTACTGGTCAGTGGACTGCTTCCGCTGTCACCCAAAGTTTTTGAACTTGTCACTGACTTATTATGAATGCGCTGCAGGTGACGTATAAGGGAGGATGTTCCGAGGTGGTTAACGTCCTTACCCCTACTTATTACAGCTTGACAAAGGCAACACACGGCTTGACACCTGTTGTCCGCATTTCTGTTGAAATACCTCCACACTGAAGAGCTGATTTTTTTGGTATTTTCCCCAGGCATGTCAACGGCCATATTCCTCCCACGGACAACAGGTGTCTCCCCGGGTGCCTGACTTAAACAAACCACCTCACCATCAGAATCCTCCTGGTCAATTTCCTCCCCAGCGCCAGCAACACCCATATCCTCCTCATCCTGGTGTACTTCAACACTGACATCTTCAATCTGACTATCAGGAACTGGACTGCGGGTGCTCCTTCCAGCACTTGCAGGGGGCGTGCAAATGGTGGAAGGCGCATGCTCTTCACGTCCAGTGTTGGGAAGGTCAGGCATCGCAACCGACACAATTGGACTCTCCTTGTGGATTTGGGATTTCGAAGAACGCACAGTTCTTTGCGGTGCTTTTGCCAGCTTGAGTCTTTTCAGTTTTCTAGCGAGAGGCTGAGTGCTTCCATCCTCATGTGAAGTTGAACCACTAGCCATGAACATAGGCCAGGGCCTCAGCCGTTCCTTGCCACTCCGTGTGGTAAATGGCATATTGGCAAGTTTACGCTTCTCCTCCGACAATTTTATTTTAGGTTTTGGAGTCCTTTTTTTACTGATATTTGGTGTTTTGGATTTGACATGCTCTGTACTATGACATTGGGCATCGGCCTTGGCAGACGACGTTGCTGGCATTTCATCGTCTCGGCCATGACTAGTGGCAGCAGCTTCAGCACGAGGTGGAAGTGGATCTTGATCTTTCCCTAATTTTGGAACCTCAACATTTTTGTTCTCCATATTTTAATAGGCACAACTAAAAGGCACCTCAGGTAAACAATGGAGATGGATGGATACTAGTATACTTATGGATGGACTGCCGAGTGCCGACACAGAGGTAGCTACAGCCGTGGACTACCGTACTGTGTCTGCTGCTAATATAGACTGGATGCTAATGAGATGAAATCAATATATATATATGTATGTATATATAATATCACTAGTACTGCAGCCGGACAGGTAGATAATATATTTATTAGGTAATGATGACTGATGACGGACCTGCTAGACACTGTCAGCTCAGCAGCACCGCAGACTGCTACAGTAAGCTACTATACTATAGTAGTATGTACAAAGAAGAAAGAAAAAAAAAACCACGGGTAGGTGGTATACAATTATGGATGGACTGCCGAGTGCCGACACAGAGGTAGCTACAGCCGTGGACTACCGTACTGTGTCTGCTGCTAATATAGACTGGATGATAATGAGATGAAATCAATATATATATGTATGTATATATAATATCACTAGTACTGCAGCCGGACAGGTAGATAATATATTTATTAGGTAATGATGACTGATGACGGACCTGCTGGACACTGTCAGCTCAGCAGCACCGCAGACTGCTACAGTAAGCTACTATACTATAGAGTATGTACAAAGAAGAAAGAAAAAAAAAAAACCACGGGTAGGTGGTATACAATTATGGATGGACTGCCGAGTACCGACACAGAGGTAGCTACAGCCGTGGACTACCGTACTGTGTCTGCTGCTAATATAGACTGGATGATAATGAGATGAAATCAATATATATATGTATGTATATATAATATCACTAGTACTGCAGCCGGACAGGTAGATAATATATTTATTAGGTAATGATGACTGATGACGGACCTGCTGGACACTGTCAGCTCAGCAGCACCGCAGACTGCTACAGTAAGCTACTATACTATAGTAGTATGTACAAAGAAGAAAAAAAAAAAAAAACACGGGTAGGTGGTATACAATTATGGATGGACTGCCGAGTGCCGACACAGAGGTAGCTACAGCCGTGGACTACCGTACTGTGTCTGCTGCTAATATAGACTGGATGATAATGAGATGAAATCAATATATATATGTATGTATATATAATATCACTAGTACTGCAGCCGGACAGGTAGATAATATATTTATTAGGTAATGATGACTGATGACGGACCTGCTGGACACTGTCAGCTCAGCAGCACCGCAGACTGCTACAGTAAGCTACTATACTATAGTAGTATGTACAAAGAAGAAAGAAAAAAAAAAAAACACGGGTAGGTGGTATACAATTATGGATGGACTGCCGAGTGCCGACACAGAGGTAGCTACAGCCGTGGACTAACGTACTGTGTCTGCTGCTAATATAGAGTCTAGACTGGATGATAAATTATTGATAATGAGATGAAATCAATATAATATCACTAGTACTGCAGCCGGACAGGTACTATATATATTTATTATGTAATGACTGATGACGGACCTGCTGGACACTGTCAGGTCAGCAGCACCGCAGACTGCTACAGTAAGCTACTATAGTAGTATGTATAAAGAAGAATGAAAAAAAAAAAAACCACGGGTAGGTGGTATACAATATTATATATATATATATATATTATATACAATTATATATATATATATATATATATATATATATTAAACTGGTGGTGATTGATTATTAAACTGGTGGTCAGGTCACGTTGCAACTTGCAACTAGTACTCCGAGTCCTAAGCAGACAATCACAAAATATATTATTATACTGGTGGTCAGTGTGGTCACAACAATGGCAGTGTGGCACTGACTCTGGCAGCAAAAGTGTGCACTGTACGTTATATGTACTCCTGAGTCCTGCTCTCAGACTCTAACTGCTCCCCACTGTCAGTGTCTCCCCCACAAGTCAGATAATTAATACAATACACAGTCACACTATCTAATCTATATCACTTCAGCAAGTAATATAGTAGTATAGTAGTACTCCTCCTAATAGTAATAATGCTCCCCAAAATACTGTGTCTCTCTCGTCTCTACTGTGTCTCTCTCTTCTCTAAACGGAGAGGATGCCAGCCACGTCCTCTCCCTATGACTCTCAATGCACGTGTGAAAATGGCGGCGACGCGCGGCTCCTTATATAGAATCCGAGTCTCGCGAGAATCCGACAGCGGGATGATGACGTTCGGGCGCGCTCGGGTTAACCGAGCAAGGCGGGAAGATCCGAGTCGCTCGGACCCGTGAAGAAAAAACTGAAGTTCGGGCGGGTTCGGATTCAGAGGAACCGAACCCGCTCATCACTACTGATGATACTATTGAGCAGTGATACTGAGCACTGATGATACTACTGAGAACTGACACTGAGCAGCATTATGCAGCACAAGACACTGTACTAGTATTAGTATTACTGAGCAGCACAAAAGCACTCTGGAGTTGTCACCCCCCAGATACCACTGTGACTGGAATGATGACGACCGATGCACAGTCACAGGACACTACTACCACAGCACCCTACAGCAGCAAGATGCAGCACAGGACACTGTACTAGTATTACTGAGCAGCACGATGCAGCACAAGACAATGAGCACTGATACTGAGAACTGACACTGAGAGAACGTAGCCATGTCCTCTCTGTACTCTCTGCAATGCCCGAGTGAAATTGGCGGCGACGCGCGGCTCTTTATATGGAATCCGAATCCCGCGAGAATCTGACAGCGGGATGATAACGTTTTGCCTCGTTCGGGTTTTACGAGTCAGGCGGGAATAACCGAGCTGGGCTCGGACCCATGTTTGACACGTGGAGTTCGGTAGGGTTCGGTTCTCGGCGACCCGAACCCGCTCATCTCTATATACTATTATACCCACTTTCTCCCTAAATACATAAAAATACAAAAATCACATACTGTAATTTTGTGAGAAAAACAAAAATACACTTTAATTACTTATTATATTAAGCATACTGCCATGATTATGGGCCTATTTTTATGTGGAGGCCTGGAGCTGTGGCTCCATCCGCCCTATTGTTAATCTTGCCTGGATGTATATCCTGCATTCTAGGGATTTCTAGTATCAGGAGGCTTATCTCAGGGGAAATTAGAACTAAAAGCTGCCTTACAGTACAAAATGGTGCAGAAGAATTATTTCTACATGTAAAAATAATAGTTATGAAAGCACTGCTTACAAATACTGTAGTATTGTGCACTAATTTACATTAAAAGTAAAGATGTGCACCGGAAATTTTTCGGGTTTTGTGTTTTGGTTTTGGATTCGGTTCTGCGGCCGTGTTTTGGATTCGGACGCGTTTTGGCAAAACTTCCCTGAAATTTTTTTGTCGGATTCGGGTGTGTTTTGGATTAGGGTGTTTTTTTTCAAAAAACCCTCAAAAACAGCTTAAATCATAGAATTTTGGGGTCATTTTGATCCCATAGTATTATTAAGCTCAATAACCATAATTTCCACTCATTTCCAGTCTATTCTGAACACCTCACACCTCACAATATTATTTTTAGTCCTAAAATTTGCACCGAGGTCGCTGGATGACTAAGCTAAGCGACCCAAGTGGCCGGCACAAACACCTGGCCCATCTAGGAGGGGCACTGCAGTGTCAGACAGGATGGAACTTAAAAAAATTGGCCCCAACCATCACATGATGCAAAGATAAATTAAAGAAAGAAGAGTTGCAAGATGCAATTGTCCTTGGGCCCTCCCACCCACTCTTATGTTGTATAAACAGGACATGCACAATTTAACAAACCCATCATTTCAGCGACAGGGTCTGCCACACGACTGTGACTGAAATGACTGGTTGGTTTGGGCCCCGACCAAAAAAGAAGCAATCAATCTCTCCTTGCACAAACTGGCTCTACAGAGGCAAGATGTCCACCTCCTCCTCATCGTCCGATTCCTCACCCCTTTCATTGTGTACATCCCCCTCCTCTCAGAGTTTTAATTCGTCCCCACTGGAATCCACCATCTCAGGTCCCTGCGTACTTTCTGGAGGCAATTGCTGCTGGTGAATGTCTCCACGGAGGAATTGATTATAATTCATTTAGATGAACATCATCTTCTCCACATTTTCTGGAAGTAAACTCGTACGCCGATTGCTGACAAGGTGACCGGTTGCACTAAACACTCTTTCGGAGTACACACTGGAGGGGGGGGGGGCAACTTAGGTAAAATAAAGCCAGTTTGTGCAAGGGCCTCCAAATTGCCTCTTTTTCCTGACAGTATATGTACGGACTGTCTGACGTGCCTACTTGGATGCGGTCACTCATATAATCCTCCACCATTCTTTCAATGGTGACAGAATCATATGCAGTGACAGTAGACGACATGTCAGTAATCGTTGGCAGGTCCTTCAGTCCAGACCAGATGTCAGCACTTGCTCCAGACTGCCCTGCATCACCGCCAGCAGGTGGGCTCGGAATTCTTAGCCTTTTCCTCGCAGCCCCAGTTGCGGGAGAATGTGAAGGAGGAGCTGTTGACGGGTCACGTTCCGCTTGACTTCACAAGTGTCTCACCAGCAGGTCTTTGCACCTCTGCAGACTTGTGTCTGCTGGAAAGAGAGCTATAACGTAGGTTTTAAATCTAGGATCGAGCACGGTGGCCAAAATTTAGTGCTCTGATTTCAACAGATTGACCACCCGTGAATCCTGGTTAAGCGAAGTAAGGGCTCCATCCACAAGTTCCACATACCTAGCAGAATCGCTCCGTTTTAGCTCCTCCTTCAATCTCTCCAGCTTCTTCTGCAAAAGCCTGATGAGGGGAATGACCTGACTGGCAGTGTCTGAACTGACTTCACGTGTGGCAAGTTCAAAGGGTTGCAGAACCTTGCACAACGTTGAAATCATTCTCCACTGCGCTTGAGTCAGGTGCATTCCCCCTCCTTTGCCTATATCGTAGGTAGCTGTATAGGCTTGAATGGCCTTTTGCTGCTCCTCCATCCTCTGAAGCATATAGAGGGTTGAATTCCACCTCGTTACCACCTCTTGCTTCAGATGATGGCGGGGCATGTTCAGGAGTGTTTGCTGGTGCACCAGTCTTCGGCACGCAGTGGCTGAATGCCGAAAGTGGCCCGCAACTCTTCGTGCCACCGACAGCATCTCTTGCATGCCCCTGACGTTTTTTTAAAAATTCTGCACCACCAAATTCAATGTATGTGCAAAACATGGGACGTGCTGGAATTTGCCCACATGTAATGCACGCACAATATTGGTGGCGTTGTCCGATGTCACAAATCCCCAGGAGAGTCCAATTGAGGTAAGCCATTCTGCGATGATGTTCCTCAGTTTCCGTAAGAGGTTGTCAGCTGTGTGCCTCTTATAAAAAGCGGTGATACAAAACGTAGCCTGCCTAGGAACGAGTTAGCATTTGCGAGATGCTGCCACTGGTGCCGCCGCTGCTGTTCTTGCTGCGGGAGGCAATACATCTACCCAGTGGGCTGTCACAGTCATATAGTCCTGAGTCTGCCCTGCTCCACTTATCCACATGTCCGTGGTTAAGTGGACATTGGGTACAACTGCATTTTTTAGGGAACTGGTGACTATTTTTCTGACATCTGTGTACATTCTCGGTATCGCCTGCCTAGAGAAATGGAACCTAGATGGTATTTGGTACTGGGGACACAGTACCTCAAACAATTCTCTAATTCCCTGTGAATTAACGGTGGATACCGGACAAACGTTTAACACCACCGCAGCTGCCAAGACCCGAGTAATCTGCTTTGCAGCAGGATGACTGCTGTGATATTTCATCTTCCTCGCAAAGGACTGTTGGACAGTCAATTGCTTACTGGAAGTAGTACAAGTGATCTTCCAACTTCCCCTCTGGATGACGTTCGACTCCCAGCAGCAACAACAGCAGCGCCAGCAGCAGTAGGCGTTACACTCAAGGATGCATCGGAGGAATCCCAGTCAGGAGAGGACTCATCAGACTTGCCAGTGACATGGCCAGCAGGACTATTGTTTTTCATGTCTAATGAGGAAATTGACACTGAGGGAGTTGGTGGTGTGGTTTGCAGGAGCTTGGTTACAAGAGGAAGGGATTTAGTTGTCAGTGGACTGCTTCCGCTGTCACACAAAGTTTTTGAACTTGTCAATGACTTCTGATGAATGCGCTCCAGGTGACGTATAAGGGAGGATGTTTCCTAGGTGGTTAACATCCTTACCCCTACTTATTACAGCTTGACAAAGGCAACACAAGGCTTGACACCTGTTGTCCACATTTCTGTTAAAATAATTCCACACCGAAGAGGTGATTTTTTTGTAATTTGACCAGGCATGTCAATGGCCATATTCGTCCCACGGACAACAGGTGTCTCCCCGTGTGCCTGACTTAAACAAACCACCTCACCATCAGAATCCTCCTTGTCAATTTCCTCCTCAGTGCCAGCAACACCCATATCCTAATCCTGGTGTACTTCAACAGTGACATCTTCAATTTGACTATCAGGAACTGGACTGCAGGTGCTCCTTCCAGCACTTGCAGGGGGCGTGCAAATGGTGGAAGACGCCACCTCTTCCCGTCCAGTGTTGGGAAGGTCAGGCATTGCAACCGACACAATTGGACTCTCCTTGGGGATTTGTGATTTAGAAGAACGTACAGTGCTTTGCTGTGCTTATGCCAGCTTAAGTCTTTTCATTTTTCTAGCGGGAGGATGAGTGCTTCCATCCTCATGTGAAGCTGAACCACTAGCCATGAAAATAGGACAGGGCCTCAGCCGTTCCTTGCCACTCCGTGTCATAAATGGCATATTGGCAAGTTTACACTTCTCATCAGACGCTTTTAATTTAGATTTTTGGGTTATTTTACTGAACTTTTGTTTTTTGGATTTTACATGCTCTCTACTATGACATTGGGAGTCGGCCTCGGCAGACGACGTTGATGGCATTTCATCCTCTCGGCCATGACTAGTGGCAGCAGCTTCAGCACGAGGTGGAAGTGGATCTTGATCTTTCCCTATTTTACCCTCCACATTTTTGTTCTCCATTTTTTAATGTTCGGAATTATATGCCAGTAATATATCAATAGCAATGGCCTACTGTACTGTACTATATATGTATACTGTTAGTCACCAAAATGCTGCACTGTAATACTAGAAGCTATAGAAAAGTATATATATTACTGTATATATCAGTACAGAGCGGTGTAACTGTGACACATGTGTCCTGACAAGCAGTATAGAAGCTATAGAATAGTATATATATTACTGTATATATATATATATATATCAGTACAGAGCGGTGTAACTGTGACACATGTGTCCTGACAAGCAGTATAGAAGCTATAGAATAGTATATATATATTACTGTATATATATATATATATATATATCAGTACAGAGCGGTGTAACTGTGACACATGTGTCCTGACAAGCAGTATAGAACCTATAGAATACTATATATATTACTGTATATATATATCAGTACAGAGCGGTGTAACTGTGACACATGTGTCCTGACAAGCAATATAGAAGCTATAGAATACTATATATATTACTGTATATATATATCAGTACAGAGCGGTGTAACTGTGACACGTGTCCTGACAAGCAGTATAGAAGCTATAGAATACTATTTATTTTACTGTATATATATATCAGTACAGAGCGGTGTAACTGTGACACATGTGTCCTGACAAGCAGTATAGAAGCTATAGAATAGTATATATATTACTGTATATATATATCAGTACAAAGTGGTGTAACTGTGACACATGTGTCCTGACAAGCAGTATAGAAGCTATAGAATAGTATATCTATCACTGTATATATATCAGTACAGAGCGGTGTAACTGTGACACATGTGTCCTGACAAGCAGTATAGAAGCTATAGAATAGTATATATATTACTGTATATATATATATATATATATATATCAGTACAGAGCGGTGTAACTGTGACACATGTGTCCTGACAAGCAGTATAGAAGCTATAGAATAGTATATATATTACAGTTACTGTATATATATATATCAGTACAGAGCGGTGTAACTGTGACACATGTGTCCTGATAAGCAGTTTAGAAGCTATAGAATAGTATATATATTACTGTATATATATATCAGTACAGAGCAGTGTAACTGTGACACATGTGTCCTGACAAGCAGTATAAAAGCTATAGAATAGTATATATATTACTGTATATATATATATCAGTACAGAGCGGTGTAACTCTGACACATGTGTCCTGACAAGCAGTATAGAAGCTATAGAATAGTATATATATTACTGTATATATATATCAGTACAGAGCGGTGTAACTGTGACACATGTGTCCTGACAAGCAGTATAGGAGCTATAGAATAGTATATATATTACTGTATATATATATATATATATGTATATATCAGTACAGAGCGGTGTAACTGTGACACATGTGTCCTGACAAGCAGTATAGAAGCTATAGAATAGTATATATATTACTGTGTATATATAAATCAGTACATAGCAGTGTAACTGTGACACATGTGTCCTGATAAGCAGTATAGAAGCTATAGAAAAGTATATATATTACTGTATATTAGTAGTAGTACAGAGCGGTGTAACTGTGACACATGTGTCCTGACAAGAAGTATAGAAGCTATAGAATAGTATATATATCACTGTATATATATATATATATCTATCAGTACAGAGCGGTGTAACTGTGACACGTGTCCTGACAAGCAGTATAGAAGCTATGGAATAGTAAATATATTACTGTATATACTATATATATATATATATATATATATATATATATATATATATATATATCAGTACAGAGCGGTGTAACTTTGACACATATGTCCTGACAAGCAGTATAGAAGCTATAGAATAGTATATATATATATTACTGTATATATATATCAGTACAGAGCAGTGTTACTGTGACACGTGTCCTGACAAGCAGTATAGAAGCTATAGAATAGTATATATATATTACTGTATATATATATCAGTACAGAGCGGTGTAACTGTGACACATGTGTCCTGACAAGCAGTATAGAAGCTATAGAATAGTGTATATATTACTGTATATATATCAGTACAGAGTGGTGTAACTGTGATACATGTGTCTTGACAAGCAGTATAGAAGCTATAGAATAGTATATGTATTACTGTATATATATATATCAGTACAGAGCAGTGTAACTGTGACACATGTCCTGACAAGCAGTATAGAAGCTATAGAATAGTATATGTATTACTGTATATATATATATATATATATATATATATATATCAGTACAGAGCGGTGTAACTGTGACACATGTGTCCCGACAAACAGTATAGAAGCTATAGAATAGTATATATATTACTGTATATATATATATAAGTACAGAGCAGTGTAATTGTGACACGTGTCCTGACAAGCAGTATAGAAGCTATAGAATAGTATATATATTACTGTATATATATATATCAGTACAGAGCGGTGTAACTGTGACACATGTGTCCTGACAAGCAGTATAGAAGCTATAGAATAGTATATATATTACATTTACTGTATATATATATATATATATATCAGTACAGAGCGGTGTAACTGTGACACATGTGTCCTGACAAGCAGTATGGAAGCTATAGAATAGTATATATATTACATTTACTGTATATATATTACTGTATATATATATCAGTACAGAGCGGTGTAACTGTGACACATGTGTCCTGACAAGCAATATAGAAGCTATAGAATACTATATATATTACTGTATATATATATCAGTACAGAGCGGTGTAACTGTGACACGTGTCCTGACAAGCAGTATAGAAGCTATAGAATACTATTTATTTTACTGTATATATATATCAGTACAGAGCGGTGTAACTGTGACACATGTGTCCTGACAAGCAGTATAGAAGCTATAGAATAGTATATATATTACTGTATATATATATCAGTACAAAGTGGTGTAACTGTGACACATGTGTCCTGACAAGCAGTATAGAAGCTATAGAATAGTATATCTATCACTGTATATATATCAGTACAGAGCGGTGTAACTGTGACACATGTGTCCTGACAAGCAGTATAGAAGCTATAGAATAGTATATATATTACTGTATATATATATATATATATCTATCAGTACAGAGCGGTGTAACTGTGACACATGTGTCCTGATAAGCAGTTTAGAAGCTATAGAATAGTATATATATTACTGTATATATATATCAGTACAGAGCAGTGTAACTGTGACACATGTGTCCTGACAAGCAGTATAAAAGCTATAGAATAGTATATATATTACTGTATATATGTATATCAGTACAGAGCGGTGTAACTCTGACACATGTGTCCTGACAAGCAGTATAGAAGCTATAGAATAGTATATATATATTACTGTATATATATATCAGTACAGAGCGGTGTAACTGTGACACATGTGTCCTGACAAGCAGTATAGAAGCTATAGAATAGTATATATATTACTGTATATATATATATATGTGTATATATCAGTACAGAGCGGTGTAACTGTGACACATGTGTCCTGACAAGCAGTATAGAAGCTATAGAATAGTATATATATTACTGTGTATATATAAATCAGTACATAGCAGTGTAACTGTGACACATGTGTCCTGATAAGCAGTATAGAAGCTATAGAAAAGTATATATATTACTGTATATTAGTAGTAGTACAGAGCGGTGTAACTGTGACACATGTGTCCTGACAAGAAGTATAGAAGCTATAGAATAGTATAAATATCACTGTATATATATATATATATATCTATCAGTACAGAGCGGTGTAACTGTGACACGTGTCCTGACAAGCAGTATAGAAGCTATGGAATAGTAAATATATTACTGTATATACTATATATATATATATATATATATATATATATATCAGTACAGAGCGGTGTAACTTTGACACGTGTCCTGACAAGCAGTATAGAAGCTATAGAATAGTATATATATATTAATGTATATATATATCAGTACAGAGCAGTGTTACTGTGACACGTGTCCTGACAAGCAGTATAGAAGCTATAGAATAGTATATATATATTACTGTATATATATATCAGTACAGAGCGGTGTAACTGTGACACATGTGTCCTGACAAGCAGTATAGAAGCTATAGAATAGTGTATATATTACTGTATATATATCAGTACAGAGTGGTGTAACTGTGATACATGTGTCTTGACAAGCAGTATAGAAGCTATAGAATAGTATATGTATTACTGTATATATATATATCAGTACAGAGCAGTGTAACTGTGACACATGTCCTGACAAGCAGTATAGAAGCTATAGAATAGTATATGTATTACTGTATATATATATATATATATATATATATATATATATATATCAGTACAGAGCGGTGTAACTGTGACACATGTGTCCCGACAAACAGTATAGAAGCTATAGAATAGTATATATATTACTGTATATATATATAAGTACAGAGCAGTGTAATTGTGACACGTGTCCTGACAAGCAGTATAGAAGCTATAGAATAGTATATATATTACTGTATATATATATATATATCAGTACAGAGCGGTGTAACTGTGACACATGTGTCCTGACAAGCAGTATAGAAGCTATAGAATAGTATATATATTACATTTACTGTATATATATATATATATATATATATATATATCAGTACAGAGCGGTGTAACTGTGACACATGTGTCCTGACAAGCAGTATGGAAGCTATAGAATAGTATATAAATTATACTGGTGGTCCCCAGTCCCCACAATGCAGCACACTGAACACAGAGATTTGCAGCACACTGGGCACAGATATGGAGCGTTTTCAGGCAGAGAACGTAGATATTTTCAGCACACTGAGCACAGATTATTTGCAGCACACTGAGCACAGATATTTTCAGCACACTCAGCACAGATTACGGAGCTTTTCAGGTAGAGAACGTAGCCACGTCCTCTCCGTTCAATCTCCAATGCACGAGTGAAAATGGAAGCGATGCGCGGCTCCTTATATAGAATACGAATCTCGCTAGAATCCGACAGCGGGATGATGACGTTCGGGCACGTTCTGGTTAACCAAGCAAGGCGGGAAGAAATGCTATAGCACCTAAAAATAACTAATTCAGTGGTTCCCAAACTCAGTCCTCAAGACACCCCAACAGTCAAGCTTTGGTTTAGCACGGGCAGTTAAATCAAAATGACTGAGGTACTAATTCATTTAGATAATCCATGGGCATAGAGAGCTGACGCAGGACCAGGTACTTTTGTCAGGGGTGTGGCCTGATTTTGGGAGGTGTGGCTATGTCCATTATACATTTTGATGGTAAAAAAGTATTTTCAGCGCTGATTTGCTCAGATTTGGGGGGTCACCGTCATGCCCCTCAGCCAGGAGCAAATCCAAAAGGAGGCCTGATGAGTGTGATTGCTCCTTCCCTAGTCCCTACCCAACACACAGGTAAAAGAGAGTACTGCTGTTGCTGTTAAGTGGCAGCAGTCTCCCTGTGCCCACCCACCACAGCCAAGCCAGCACACAGTACTGTGTGCTGGATGGAGAACAAAGCTGCTACTGCTGACATGTTAGGGGGCGTGGAGAGGTGGGCCCGGGCACCTCCATCAGGCCTGAGCCTGGGTAATTAGTGCCCGCTTCCCCCACCTCTTGGCGTCAGTGAGGTCACCTGTGCTTAAGCATGGATATCTTTAAAATCTGGACTGTTAGGGTGCCTTGACGACTGGGTTTGAAAAATACTGGTTTCATTATTAGACTACCCAGGTCACGTTTGTGTTAATTTTTTAAGCACTATAAAGGAAAAGTAAATATTTTAGTGCATTTTAATTACACAGGAAAAATAATATACACTTACCCATAACTCCGCAAATATACAAATAAATAACATGTATATAGGAAGAAAGGTAGGTAGCTTAGGGAGCCAGGCAGCGCAGTTTATTAAATCTGTGTTTCTTTGCACTGGGATCTTTGCCTCTCGGCCTCTTACCCCACCCATTTTAAAACTGAGCCCATCCAGACGATCAAGAAAAGAATAATAATAAAATATTTGCAAAAAAAAAATTAATATAAACATAATCATTATTTATGTACTGTATATCATACATGAAACCTTTTAAGGCTAGTGAAAGTTAGCGTGAA
The DNA here is from genome assembly GCF_028390025.1 of Pseudophryne corroboree. NCBI lineage: Eukaryota > Metazoa > Chordata > Amphibia > Anura > Myobatrachidae > Pseudophryne > Pseudophryne corroboree. Next base: position 380,530,290 of record NC_086448.1, read on the forward strand.
AAGAATTGAAACACAGCACAAGAGATCAGTGAAAAAGTGTATTACATCTCCAAATATCGTTATGAACTTTTAGCTTTATAATTAACGCCACTTGGAGGAGGTCACAGGATCCTGCCCACGTGAAGCTGCCATCGCTGGAGTAGGAGGCAATGAGGTTGCAATGTTTCCTGCCATTGACACATTTGAATTTGGGAAGATTGAAGATAGGCCATACTGAGGACACCATAGGTGTAATGAATTACAGCTTGTCATAGCAAGGATAACATGACTCACCAGGTTTTTCCCTCATACACTCATGGCAGTGGGTGCACCAGTTAATTTGCAATGAAGGTGTAGTGTTAGAGATGATGATGTAGTGCTGACAAAGAAAGAAGAAGGTTACAACTTGGAAAAAAAAGAGTTGCCACATTCAAGAAAGAAATTGTCACCCAGAACAAGAGAAGAGGTGCTGTATTGATTAAGATAGCAGAGATGCCAAGCACTAGGTAGAAAGAAGACTTTGGCCATTGATGAAAAACACCCTTTGATATCACCTCTGGAAGTGACCGGAGGATAATGGCCAGAGGAGAAGAAACATCAGGTTGGCAAAAGATCCCCATGGTGAAGCAGAAATGTCCATGTGGAAAATACACTTCAGTTTCATCTAAAGTAGTTTTTATAGGGTGTTTTCCTCCTTTTTAAAGGGGAGTTATACGATCAATTATTTTATAATGGACTATGGTCAGTGGATGAGCACTTTTTGCAATATCCCAGGACATAGGTTAGTCACTGTCACTGGAAAGGATGGCTACATGAATTGCTCATCTTTGCAAACCCATGTTCCTCTTAAATTGTCATTCTGTCTTACCTACTGTAGACTATATAGTAGATTCAACATGGGCGGAATAGAATTTAGATCACAAATCTACTAGTGTGTAGAGATGTGCCCTGTGGGCACATCAGAGGTGCTGGGTGTGCGGCGGCGGGTGTCTGGTGCAGGGATCAGATGTTTCCCTGCACCAGGCTGTCGGCGGCGACGGGTAGCGGCGCGGCGGCGCTTTGAACTTGGCGCCGCTTGGGCCGCCAATGAGAAGCGCCGCCGGCGCCTTTTCAAACCCGGCGCAGTCCGCGAGCCAATTGCGGCTCGCCGGCCAATCGGAGGCGGTCGCGGCGAGCCAATCGGTGCTCGCTGCGTCACAGGCCCCGCCCCTGGCATCTGACGTCAGACACCGGGCGGGAGCCAGAAGAGAAGCCGCGCGGAAGCGGGAACGAGGAAGAAGACGCTGGGCGGGAGCCGACGACGGAGGGCGCGCGGAAGAGCGCCGAAGAGCTCGGGTGGCCGCGGAAGAGGCCAGAAGACTCCAGTCCCGGGAAAGGAGATGTCCAGCGGCGGCTGGGCGCCGAAGAGCTCGGGTGGCCGCGGAAGAGGCCAGAAGACTCCAGTCCCGGGAAAGGAGATGTCCAGCGGCGGCTGGATGCGGCGAGGCGACGGTGGCACCGCTGGCCAGGACGGGCCAGCGGCCGAATATTGAAAAGGAGCGCCGGAGAGGTCACCAGGGGTGGAAAGGAAAAGAGCTGACGAAGCTCCCCCCTGGTGCCTCTCCCAGCGGGTCAGGTAGGCCCTTCTCAGGTGCCCCTGTACCCGCTCCTCCCTAGACCACCGGGTGTTCGGGCATTAGGCCCGTGGGCACAGTCAGGCCCTTCCGGCCTGTGGGCACGTAGTCGGGCCCTCCCGGCCCGTGGGCACATAGTCGGGCCTCCTGGCCCGTGGGAAGCATTTAGTCGGGCCCTCCTGGCCCGTGTGCACTTTTAGGTGGGCCCTCCAGGCCCGTGGCCACGTGTAGTTGGGGGACCCCCCGGCCCGTGGCCCTGATAGGCAGGCACTAGGCCTGGGGGCACAGTTTGGGCACTAGGCCCATAGGAATAGTCAGGCCACAGGCCTGTGGGACAAGATAGGCGGGCATTAGGCCCGAGGCCAAGAACAGGCAATAGGCCTGGGGGACATTAGAGGGCATTAGGCCCTAGTTCAGTTGGCGGCCGCTAGGGATACAAGGTGACCCAGGGCATTAGGCCCAGGTCACCCAATGGGCGACGAGTTAGTCGGGCGCTAGGCCCGAGGGATAAAGTCAGGCCTCCGGCCTGTGCGCAGTCAGGGGGCGCTAGGCCCAGAAGTAAGTGTACAGGAGGTGGGCAGGCTGTGTGGTGCCCACCCCCTTCCAGCGGTAGGTAGGGATTTAAAGGGACAGCACCGCGGGATCTTGTAATCCGATATTGTGATGTATGTTGTTACCGTGCAGGGCAAAGTGTCTGTTTGTTTTAAGTTTGTGCATAGTTGTGTTGCACCACCCACACGAGCTAGTTTGAGGGCTCTGTTTATGTAGCTAGTGTAGCGGACGCACACTAGGTTAGAGTTAGGCCCTGCACGGCTGTTTCTCTCTTTGCCTCCTTACAGGGACCTGTAAGTGGAGAAGATCGGAGTACAAGACGTAGGACGGTGAGTAAGATCGGTTTGTGTGTTCCTTCTGTGTTCGTCCCTATCTGTCTCCCTTCCTTCAGGGCGAGCGGTGAGCCTTGCACGCCGGTGCAAGGTAGAGTTTCCACCTGGTGCGAGAGTGCCAATATGTGAAATTCGGGCTCTGAGGCGTACACCTGGGATGACCCTCACCTAGCCCGAAAGCACATTTTCCTCGGTTCCGGAGGGCGTTTCGGTCCACAGTCAGGAGGACGGCACTCAGCAATCTCCTTCCTCCTAGGTCATCGTGTCCGGATCCGACTGAAGATTGCCAGGTCCGTTGAAGATTCCGGTACCTGAAGGTGAGAGAGAGCGGCGCCTGGTGAGTACCGAAGCTACATCTGCACGGCAGCAGGCACCACCACACGCACAGCAACACCTCTTACATTTTGGCGTAGTCGGCAGGATAAAGGATCACGGACACGATGTGGAACGCCACCAAGAAGACCTCCCTGCGGACGGCTCCGGAACAGACTCACCCCCGGACGTGTGCGGACCAGAGCGACTGGGTGACGGTGTCTGGGGCAGACCTCCTGAAGATGGTGCAGCGGTCGGTCCAGCGTCAAAAGGAATAGCGCCGAGAGAAGGGGCGCAAGAAGGCCGCTGTGACGCCCTGCAAGAAATGTTGGCAAACAGGACACTTTGCCGACAAGTGTACTTGGCGGGAGACGTCCCCAAAGAAGGTGGTCCAGGAAGCGGACCGAAGACGTCAGAAGGGCCAAGCGAAGAAGGAGTCCTGGTGTTTGCTCTGCGGAAACTACGGGCATGAGCATAACAGTTGTCCCTGGGACGAAGAGTTGAGCCAAGACGAGGTTGATTCCTGGTGCGAAAGCTGTGGAGATCCCCGACATCGGCTCCTGGAATGTCCATGGACTGAAGACAGGATGGACTATGAGGCCACGGTGAAGCAGCTGACGAAATCTCGTCAGCAGTTTTGGGACCGGGTGGCTGCAGAGCCCGTGTGTGCGCTCTGCGAGGCGAGAGGACATGCGCTACCCGATTGTCCGTGAAATGAGGACCGGATGATTGCGGATGGTCGTGCCCAGAGATGGGAGGAGGAAACCAGGGAAATGGAGCGGAAGACCCTGCTTGAAGTTAGTTCGCAGGTGCCCATTTCCTCTGAGCCGGAACCAACGGGTGAAGATTCCTCAGTGAAGGAGGTGGACAAGGAACCCATCTTGGAGAAGGTGGAAGTGGCCCTCCCTTGTTGGAAGTGTCGGCGACCAGGACATGCGGCCAGTGAGTGCCCCTGGGAAGATGCCGCGGACCTACTCTGTCCCAAGAAAGTGACCCCAGTAAGGCAGAATCCTTTCCCGCATAAGGCGGAGGTGGACGACTGGGAGGTGAAGAGACCAAGCTGCGAAGAAAAGCGTGAAGACCCAGTGACTGAGACGTCCGGAATCTCCCCGCTATGGAACCGTCCACGACCAGGACGAGCGGAACAGGTGTGTCCTGGGTACCTAGAGATGCCAGCGAAAGAGGAGTACGCTGAGGAAGTAAAGATGCCAGCGGAAGCGAAGGAGTACGCTGAGGAAGCAGAGGTGCCAGCGGAAGAGACTAAGTATGCTGAGGAGGAAAATAATACCCCAGTCCAGATATCGGAGGAGGACTCGGACTACGGTGAGCTGTCCGCCGACGCATCCTTCCAAGAACAGATGGAGGACGACTCTGGCATCGGAAGTGCCGACGAGAGTGACTGGCAGGATTGGGTGGAGTCGTGCTCCCCGTTGATTGCCCTCCATGAAGAGGAGGAGATAGTCCTGGAGCAATACCTGCCGGAAGTACCGAGTTGGACGGACGTACGGGGAGAGGATCGTGATGCCGTGGGAGGACCCGTTCCAGAGGAAGACATGGGACCTTTGTAGATGCCCCACGAGGAGATGCGACAGATGGTGGTTGTTGCCCGGGAGGAAACGGATGCCCCGGAGGATTCCGCTGTTGGGTGGTGGTCGGTACCACACCCTGAAGACAGGGACGATGCCACAGACGACATGGGAGGTCAAGAGTGGGTGACTGTTGTCCCCGTGGAGGAAGATTCCCCTTGGTGGCCAACGTCGAGCGACCGTGAGGAGATACCACTCCCCCAGAGGATCCGCCGATGGAGGTCAGGAGGTAAGAAGAGGAACCCGGAGCTGGAGGTGGAAGGATGTGGGGTCTAGGTCTGTCCGGGCTGGACCCTCGCACACAACCTCGCCGGAGGGACCTCGGAATTTCCTGACCCGCGGACGGGGGACATCGTGAGGAACTTTGTAGTGACTACAAAGGAAAAATGGGGGGGGGGGAATGTAGAGATGGCGCTGGGTGTGCGGCGGCGGGTGTCTGGTGCAGGGATGAGATGTTACCCTGCACCAGGCTGACGGCGGCGGCGGGTAGCGGCGCGGCGGCGCTTTGAACTTGGCGCCGCTTGGGCTGCCAATGAGAAGCGCAGCCGGCGTCTTTTCAAACCCGGCGCCGTCTGTGAGCCAATCGCGGCTCGCGGGGCGCCAGCCAATCGGAGGCGGTCGCGGCGAGCCAATCGGTGCTCGCCGTGTCACAGGCCCCGCCCCCGGCGTCTGACGTCAGACGCCGGGCGGGAGCCAGAAGAGAAGCCCGCGCGCGGAAGCGGGAACGAGGAAGAAGACGCCGGGCGGGAGCCGACGACGGAGGGCGCGCGGAAGAGCGCCGAAGAGCTCGGGTGGCCGCGGAAGAGGCCAGAAGACTCCAGTCCCGGGAAAGGAGATGTCCAGCGGCGGCTGGACGCGGCGAGGCGACAGGCTCGCGCCGCTAGCCAGGACGGGCCAGCGGCCAAAATTGAAAAGGTGCGCCGGATAGGTCACCAGGGGTGTAAAGGAAAAGAGCTGACGAAGCTCCCCCCTGGTGCCTCTCCCAGCGGGTCAGGTAGGCCCTTCTCAGGTGCCCGCTCTTCCCTAGACCACCGGGTGTTCGGGCATTAGGCCCGTGGGCACAGTCAGGCCCTTCCGGCCTGTGGGCACGTAGTCGGGCCCTCCCGGCCCGTGGGCACATAGTCGGGCCTCCTGGCCCGTGTGCACGTTTAGGTGGGCCCTCCAGGCCCGTGGCCACGTGTAGTCGGGGGACCCCCCGGCCCGTGGCCCTGATAGACAGGCACTAGGCCTGGGGGCACAGTTTGGGCACTAGGCCCATAGGAATAGTCAGGCCACAGGCCTGTGGGTCAAGATAGGCGGGCATTAGGCCCGAGGCCAAGCGCAGGCAATAGGCCTGGGGGACATTAGAGGGCATTAGGCCCCAGTTCAGTTGGCGGCCGCTAGGGATACAAGGTGACCCAGGGCATTAGGCCCAGGTCACCCAACGGGCGACGAGTTAGTCGGGCGCTAGGCCCGAGGGATAAAGTCAGGCCTCCGGCCTGTGCGCAGTCAGGGGGCGCTAGGCCCAGAAGTAAGTGTACAGGAGGTGGGCAGGCTGTGTGGCGCCCACCCCCTTCCAGCGGTAGGTAGGGATTTAAAGGGACAGCACCGTGGGATCTTGTAATCCGATATTGTGATGTATGTTGTTACCGTGCAGGGCAAAGTGTCTGTTTGTTTTAAGTTTGTGCATAGTTGTGTTGCACCACCCACACGAGCTAGTTTGAGGGCTCTGTTTATGTAGCTAGTGTAGCGGACGCACACTAGGTTAGAGTTAGGCCCTGCACGGCTGTTTCTCTCTTTGCCTCCTTACAGAGACCTGTAAGTGGAGAAGATCGGAGTACAAGACGTAGGACGGTGAGTAAGATCGGTTTGTGTGTTCCTTCTGTGTTCGTCCCTATCTGTCTCCCTTCCTTCAGGGCGAGCGGTGAGCCTTGCACGCCGGTGCAAGGTAGAGTTTCCACCTGGTGCGAGAGTGCCAATAGGTGAAATTCGGGCTCTGAGGCGTACACCTGGGATGACCCTCACCTAGCCCGAAAGCACATTTTCCTCGGTTCCGGAGGGCATTTCGGTCCACAGTCAGGAGGACGGCACTCAGCAATCTCCTTCCTCCTAGGTCATCGTGTCCGGATCCGACTGAAGATTGCCAGGTCCGTTGAAGATTCCGGTACCTGAAGGTGAGAGAGAGCGGCGCCTGGTGAGTACCGAAGCTACACCTGCACGGCAGCAGGCACCACCACACGCACAGCCGCACCTCTTACAAGTGCATGTTAGATTGTAGTAACTGCTGTACTTCCAGTGGCGTAACTAGAAATTTTTCTCTTCCAAGCCATAAAATTCTCTGACGCCGCCCCCCCCCCACCCCCCCATAATTGGCACTAGTAAAGCAATGAATCTGCGCGTGCCCGCAAAAAGGGGTGTGGCCTTGCTGAAATGGGTGTGACTTTGCATGAAGGGGCGTGGTTTTGCAGGAAAAGACTACCTTATACCCCAGTTTTGCAACCTGCACGCCCAGACGTTGGCCACCACAGGAAAAAAAAATAATCCTGATTCATGCCCCTTACATTATTTGTCATTTTTCCTCCGTATAGTAATGCCCAGTATACATTATGCCCAGTGTTGGACTGGGGCATGAAGGGTCCACCAGGGAAATGCAATCATATGGGCCCACTAACGGGCGTTGCCATATGCTGGAAGGGGTGTGGCCACCTGACCAGAGAGGAGTGGCCAGCCATTATAAGAGCCACCCAGCATAGTATATAAAGAAAAAAAATGGTATAATATTTATAGTTTGTTTAAATGAAGTGTCTTTTAGTACAGGTAACAGATATGGCGTAGAAATAGTACATTTAAAAGTGTAACATGTAAGTACATATAAAAAAGAAATAAAAATCAGTCTGGTACCACAGTCTCAAATAAAAAATGTACAATGTAAAAGTACAGTATACAGGCAGTTTTGCAGTCCATAACGATTAGTTTTTAAATGGAGAGAGCAGCATAGGTAGTTAGTGCTGACTGATGGTCCTGCTCCTAATATGTTAATGCAGAGAGTAATACTAATATGGGCACTTACATCTACCCGGCGGGGGTTAGCAGCCCAAGTTCATAATGCAATAGTTCACTGGATACTTTTGTCTCTATCCATCTGTGTGGATTTGGTTTAAGTGGCGTCTCTTCCCAGAGGCAATGATGTTGTTACACAGGTGCCTGTGTGCCGGGACTCCTGCAGTGTAGCGATAGCGTCTTGCAGGGATCGGAGTATCTGGGTTTAAAACACGCCGCTCAAACCAAATCCACACAGATTGATACAGACAAAAGGATCCACTGAACTATTGCATTATGAACTTGGGCTGCTAACCCCCGCCGGGTAAATGTAAGTGCCCATATTAGTATTACTCTGCATTAACATATTAGGACTCGGAGCAGGACCATCAGTCAGCACTGACTACCTATGCTGCTCTCTCCATTTCAAAACTAATCTTTATGGTCTGCAAAACTGCTTGTATACTGTACTTTTACATTGTACATTATTTATTTGACACAGTGGTACCAAAAACTGTTTTTGCTGTTTTTATTTTATTTTGACTTTGATTTTTATTTCTTTTAAATGTACTATTTCTACGCCATATCTGTTACCTGTACTAACAGACACTTTGTTTAAACAAACTAAATATTATACTATTACCCTTATCCAAATCTTGCCGTGCCCCAGGTTATTTTTTCACCTTTACCCTAACATAGACACTCACCCGGCCAAGAGATCCTGTGGGTTCTCAAAGCTGGAGAAGCAGCCAGAACAAGAGCAGGAACACCAGCGTCGATGGTAGGGCAGCATCAGGGGCAAGTGGGTCACAGGCGGCACACATTCAAGCAGCCGTCGGCGGGTAGCAGCCCACCGCAGAAAGGAGAGGAGCAGCAGAGGTGGCAGCACTATGGAGGAGTAACAGCAGGGACGGGTGCCGGTGCATAAGCCATCCTGGTAGACACTGAGTGGGCAGCAACTGGGAGCCGGCACTGAGCAGGGGCGAGTGGCGGCAAGGAATACTTGGGTCACTGAGCGGAGGCTACAGGTGCCATCTTGCACAACGCTGATTGGCTGGGGTGACTCTACTCAGGCCAGCAACAGAAATTTTGGGGCCCGGTAAACTGATATCTCTGGGGCCCCCTCATTTCCAATGAACCTGCACTTTTAAAGTAGAGGGTGTATTTTAAAAGAAAGAGAGAGAGAGAAAGAGAGAGAATAAATATATATATATATATATATATATATATAAATATATACATACATACACATGAAAGCCCTCACTCACTGACTCTCTTACTTCCCGATATCCGATATGTTAGGAAGATGAAATGTGACAGGTATTCTTCAGATAGGAAATAGGAAAACTGCGTAATCAGATTTTTAATAAACCTCCCCTAAGGGGATGAAAAGGGGGTTGACATAATTACATAATTCATGCGTGGCTTGCGTTGTGTGAACGATAACGCCCAAACAGACAATAAGATCAAAATTTGGATTGAACCTCTGGCCCTAACTATTTTGAGATTCCCTAGGCAATATTTTGCCCCTAAACCCCCCACCCCCTGTGGAGATAATAGAGGTGACTGGGAGAGGGTGACAGGGAGATGGTGGGTGGCTGGGGATGCAGGGGTGACAGGGAAATAGTTGGTGACATGGTGAGTGGGTGACAGGGAGATAGACTGTGTCAGAGATATTGAGTGACAGAGAGATAGTGGGTGACTGGGCAAGCATAGGAGACAGGGATATAGTGTGTGACGCTGTGATAGAGGGTAACAGGTAGATAGTGGGTGATGTAGACACTGGATAACAGGAAGAGGTCAGAGGCGTAACTAGGGTTAAAGGTGCCCAGGGCAAATAAAAAAAATGGTGCCCCTTAAATTGTCATTTAAAATTATTTCTGAATTCTTATACACACACACAGTGCAGCACCACAACTGACCTCCTTAGCGCCCCCTACGTCCCAGCACCCGGGACATGTGACCCCCTAGCGCCCCCCCACCCCCCTAGTTGCGGCTCTGCTCTCAGTAACAAGACGTAATTTAAAAAGAAAATTGTAAAGTAATTTAATGTGACTTGTGCTGGGCATACATTATACAGTTATCTGTATGATCCGCATTCTTAAACTCATTTCTAAAGATTACACATTTTGAGCAATTAAGAGATCTTTTTTTGGAGCCTGGAAGTCAAAAAGTAGTCTAAGTAAAAAAGGTAATTTTAATAGCATTTGCATCCTGTCCGAGATAAGGAATGCAAGTTTCATCTGGTCATGTCCCCCACTATGATCCATAATACCTTCAGATCATATTTTAGAATAAAGTTGGTCATACAGATACGTCCTCCATAACTGAAGCTGTAGTTACTGCCCCAACAAGTGCCAAATATGTTTCCCCAGTGCCAAATAGTCCCGCTAGTGCCAAATATGCTCCCTCAGTGCCAAACATGCCCCTCCAAGTGCCAAATATGTTCCCCCAGTGCCAAATATGCCCCCCAGTGCCAAATATGCTCCCCCAGTGCCAAACATGCCCCCCCCAAGTGCCAAATATGTTCTCCGAGTGCCAAATATGTCCCCCCCCCAGTGCCCAATATGCTCCCCCAGTGACAAACATGCCCCCCCAAGTTCCAAATATGTTTCCCCAGTGCCAAATATGCCCCCCCCCCCCCGGTCCCCCTGCTGCTGTGCTGTTTTGGGAAGGAGGGACACGGAGGGCACAGCGCGCAGCTCTCCTGTGTGTTTCTCCTGCGTCTCCGGCAGCAGCGGCGTGTCTATCAAATGAAATGCCAGTTCCTGAACCAATCAGAGCTCACAAATGGGCACTTCATTTAACAGATACGCCACTGCCGCCGTAGACCCAGGTGGGACACACATGAGAGGCGCGCACTCTGCCCTCCGTGTCCCTCCTTCCCAAAACAGAATCAGTGGCAGCTAGGGCGTCCCGCAGCCCTGCGCGCCTCCAAGTTACGCCAAATTGGGAAGTTTGATCTTCTATTAGTAAATAACTATGAATGGTATAGCCTTTGCACCTACAGTACCCCTTCTTTGAATGAACCATAAAATTACTAATTTGTTTTGGTGTTTTTGCCAAAATCTGTTATATATGTTTTTACTCTATAATCTCTGATATTTTTACCCCTAAAAAGTATTACGTTTTTTTATAATGCAAAAAAGGCAATTCTGAATCTATTTGTATTATGGGCCAGTATTTCTTAACTACCTAGAGGTGGCTGTAATAGCACTTCTCAGGTATTGGTGTAAGTGGGAGTATCATGTGTTGTGGGCTAGATAGGGTGCAGTTACGTACTGTAAGGGTAACCTGCATCTATTATTAATATTATTATTATTATTATTATTATTATTATTATTACTGTATTATTATTATTATTACACTTTATTTATAGGGCACCACAAGTGGTCCTCAGCGCCATACATGCAGCAAACAAGAAGACAGTACAGGGTGAACAGAGCAGTATGAGCATAGCAGTACATAACAATTAAAACCAGAGCACTCAGTACACAATACAGCTGGGAAACAAGGAGTGCAAAGGAGTATTCAGGCTTGTTTGGAATCTCTGTCCCATAGTGATGGTGCATTTGGCAGGTTTGAACAGCTGCTATGAGCGAGTGGAGTCGGTGTTATAGGGCTACAGAGTAAGTGAAAGCTGTAGTTAATGTGCAAGAGAAGAGAGCTGTTAGAACAGGAGGGTGGAGGACCCTGCTCGCAATTTAAGTTGAAGGGTTGACAGACAGATGACATGAGGCATTACTAAGTAAATACAAATAAATAAGTAATGTACAAAGTGCTCATCTCCATTCGTGGGTGGTTTGGTATTTTGGTATGGAGAAAGGTAAAATGAAAAGCACCCCAGTCTACCTACCACTGGCTAAATGTTAGCACATGACTAGATCCGGGTGCCGCTCCCATTGGCCACAGTGCCATCACATGACCCAGCACCCATACCTGGATGTTCTACAAGTACTGGTTACATAAAGCAATGCACACTAACTTCTTGAAAAAGGTTCAATAGAGGTAAAATGGGTAGGAGACAACCATAGGCAGTATGCTGCCTTTGCAAATGCAAGATCAGCATTATACTGTTTTAAAAGGACCTGCTTTAAAACACATAGCAACCAAATACAACCAAATACTGTTGCTGCAGGAGAACCCCATGGGCTTGTGAATTCTGGGCCCCTTAACACACCTGGACCACAGAGTCACTAGTAAAGATGCCCGAAAGTGAGGTGCAGATTCGATCACCAGGCCCCTGCACACACCAGGACCACTGAATCACTAGGGAGGACGACCAAAATAAGGAGCATACGTGATCATCAGGCTACCTGTACAATACAGAAAAGCACACTGCAATGTGCTTAGAATCCTCTTAGATACACAGCCATCACACTTATCATAGCTACAGTACCACACATCAGTGCAAGGGAGATTTACAGAATCATACCATATGGAAAAATGCTGACTGATGTCATAGGTAACCATAACCCTGGAAGTTGTAACTACACTGTATCTGTATAGGGGAACGTAAGTACAAAGTACCTTATGAAGAGAGGATCTCTAAATGAGCTAACTACTATCCAGGCACACCACACATCCATTATTGTTTCACTACACCCTTCCATTGGCTATAATTACACAGGAACACTGTAACTCCATCATATGTAAAACAAAAAAATTGATGATTATTGTCACCAATTAGACTCTTCTTCTTTTAATTTTGTCCGCATACGTAGATATACTGCACATTGTGTGTTTTTTTAAATCATTACTCTCCCACAGGGCCACCCACACCTTATTATACCCTTGCATATTAGAGATACGCCAAACCCTACACCCCACACCCCAATATCATAACTCCTACAGTTACAACACCACTACTGCCCCCCATTTTTCCTTTCACCACACTAAAATCCCTAACCACAGCCCCCCCCCCCCCCCTCCCTCCACAACCAGGTGAGCGCATTGTACAATTATTTTTTTTTATGTAACTTAGCTACCTGTCTCACTTTAATACTGGGTGTATTGTGATTATTTTCCAGTGTAAGGTTAAAGATATGTCATTACTAACTTAGGGGGTCATTCCGAGTTGTTCGCTCGTTGCCGATTTTCGCTATGCTGCGATTTGTTGCTAAATGCGCATGCGCATGGTACGCAGCGCGCATGTGCTTAGTTATTCAACTAAAAACTTAGCAGTTTTGCTGTTGTTCGTGCGGCGCTTTTCAGTCGCACTGCTGATCGGTGAGTGATTGACAGGAAAGGGGCATTTCTGGGTGGTAACTGAGCGTTTTCCGGGAGTGTGCTAAAAAATGCAGGCGTGTCAGGCAAAAATGTGGGAGTGTCTGGAGAAACAGGGGAATGGCTGGCCAAACGCAGGGCGTGTTTGTGACGTCAAACCAGGAACTAAACGGACTGAGCTGGTCGCAATCTAGGAATAGGTCTGGAGCTGCTCAGAAACTGCAAGAAAATATTTAGTAGCAGTTCTGCTACTCTTTCGTTTGCTATTCTGCTATGATAAGATACACTCCCAGAGGGCGGCGGCCTAGCATTTGCAATGCTGCTAAAAGCAGCTAGCGAGCGAACAACTCGGAATGACCACCTAAGTGTATATTCTCATCGAATGGACAAAACTTAAGCTTTTAATTTTAATGAAACCACTACAGTTGTAACCACGTTATGTAAATTTATTCTCCATAAGGTCTAATTTAGCAGTCATATTCACTATACATTCTATGTACCCTTAAAAATTGCTAAAAGGGTAATACTTTTGGATGGGATTTTTGTTGATAGGAGCACAGTATTACTACCACTGGGTTTAGTATACAAAGATTTCCCACATAATTTATTTTTATATGAGTAAAAAAACTGCTTTTTATTTGCAAATGGTTATGTAAGAGCCTCCCACATATCAACAGCATTATATATACACATCACAAATCAGCGGCACTCCGGACAGAGAAAAAAGACTAAAGAGGCTTTAGTATTTACTTACAGTATTTACTAGAGAGGACCCAATTCAGGGACTAACATATAATCTCAATAATGAGAATATGCCACTGATAGGTACTTATTTAAGCGAGGAAGTAGTCTGTGACCGATTAAAACATTTAAAGATTAATAAATCACCAGGTCCCGATGGTATTCACCCAAGGGTTCTAATGGATCTTCATTCTGAACTTGCAAAACAGCTATTTTTAATCTTTAAGGATTTAGTAATATCAGGTATGGTTCCCAAAGACTGGCGTATAGCGGAAGTAGTGACTATATTCAAAAAGCGAAGTAAAGCTGAACCAGGTAATTATAGACCAGTTAGTCTTACATCTATAGTGGGGAAAGTATTGGAAGGTATTCTAAGAGATAGTGGCCCTCATTCCGAGTTGTTCGCTCGCTAGCTGCTTTTAGCAGCATTGCACATGCTAAGCCGCCGCCATCTGGGAGTGTATCTTAGCTTAGCAGAATTGCGAACGAAAGATTCGCAAAATAGGGAATAGAAATTTCTTAGCAGTTTCTGAGTAGCTCGACACTTACTCTGCCACTGCGATCAAATCAGTCAGTTTCGTTCCTGGGTTGATGTCACAAATACACCCAGCGTTCGCCCAGGCACTCCCCCGTTTCTCCAGCCACTCCCGCTTTTTTCCCAGAAACGGCAGCATTTTTTCACACACACCCATAAAACGGCCAGTTTCCGCCCAGAATCACCAACTTCCTGTCAATCACACTCCGATCACCAGAACGAAGAAAAATCCTCGTAATGCCGTGAGTAAAATACCTAACTTTTGAGTAAAATAACTAAGCGCATGCGCTCTGCGAACATTGCGCATGCGCAGTAAGCGACTAATCGCAATATAGCAAAATTCGGTAACGAGCGAACAACTCGGAATGAGGGCCCGCCTTGAAGTCAATAAGGTCATTAAAAGGAATCAACATGGGGTTATGAAGGACAGATCCTGTCAAACCAACTTACTTGGCTTTTATGAAACGGTAAGCGTAAACCTAGATCAGGGTAAAGAGGTGGATGTAATCTTCTTAGATTTTGCCAAAGCGTTCGATACTGTACCACACATGAGACTTATCTACAAGCTACAAGAATCAGGACTAGGAAGCACAATATGCACTTGGGTCAAAAACTGGTTAAATAATAGGGAGCAGCGCGTTGTGGTTAATGGATCTTTTTCAACTTGGACTGAAGTGCTAAGTGATGTGCCGCAAGGCTCAGTATTAGGCTTTTTTACGGTAAGGACGATACGTGTTTGGAATTCCCTGCCTGAGGGAGTTGTAATGGCCAACTCAGTCAACACCTTTAAGAATGGGTTAGATAAATTCCTAATGGATAAGGATATCCAGGGTTACGGGGCATAGTCACGCATTATGGTTATTATAAAAAAAGAGGGGTTAATCGGAACGGCAGTTAGCAACTTCAGTCAAAATTTTATATAAAATAATCGTGCATAGGAGACCACAAATAGGTTGAACCCGATGGACAATTGTCTTTTTTCAACCTGAGATACTATGTTACTATGTTACTATGTTACTATGAGGCATCTTGTATTAAATCGACGTTTCAGTGCATGGCAGCACTTTTATCAAGATTTTCAGACAGCATAACAAACAGTGTACATTCACCATATAAATAGCCACAGTGAAACTGCACGCCAAACGTCAGGTCCCGCCCCACTCACAATCAGCGGGTCGCCGTGCATGACGTGAAGCCGCAGGTGATTCAGATCAATGAATAAACACATACCATCAACTATGCATCTTCATACCATATAGAAAAAACATAAAAAGTAATGATAATAACAGTGATCAACAACAAGCACAAATGTTGCAGCATGGCTTAGATCAGGCATGTCCAAACTGCGGCCCTCCAGCATGCCCTGACACAGCTTTAGCATTCTCTGACAGCAAAACTGTGTCAGAGCATGCTGGGATATGTAGTTTCACAACAGTTGGAGGGCCGCAGTTTGGACATGCCTGACTTAGATACATAGAATGAAAAATTTGTAAATAAATTAACGTAGCTGAAACAGTATCATTAAACAGTACTCTGTGATACAAAGTAACCAAGACTGTGTCAGAGTTCCGGTCTCACTGTGTATGCCCCTTCGCTAAAGGACAAAACCCATACTAAATAAATGAGTTAAATAAAGCATGAATTTACAAATAACAATGTAGCCCCAAGGCTTCATTTAACCCCTAGGAGACAGTGTACCTAACCTCTCAATCCATTGAGTCTCACGCTGAAGTAGCAGCTTTTTTTCTGTCACCTCCTCTAATTAAAACTGGTATATGGTCTATTATCCTATATTTAATAGCTGTAATACTATGTTTTGCTACTGCATAGTGATGTGCTAGAGGCTGTTCACTAGTACCTTTTACAATTGCAGCTTTGATGACGGATCTCTGAAGCGCCATCCTCTCTTTGAATTGGCGCTCCGTCTTACCAACATATTGTAAAGAACAAGGACAAGTTATGACATATACCACAAATTGGCTAGAACAAGTGAGATGATGCCTAATAGAATTTTGTTTACCTGAATAAGGATGGTTGTAGAAAACCACAAGTGGTGCAGTTAGGGCAACAAAAGCACCCGGTTCTGGGAGAACCCAAAAACGTGGTACCTTTGGTTCTATTAGTGCCCATACTAGTAATATCCGTTCGGACCAAATCATTTTTTATATTTCTACCCCTGCAATAGCAGGGCATCAATGCAGAATTAGCCAGATTTAACTCTGTATCTGTTTGTACCAGCGGCCATAATTTCTTAGCCATTTTCGTAACAAAAGGACTTAAATTAGTATATGAATTGGGCCACACAAAAGAATTAGTGCTATCCTTAGCCTTTTTTCTACTTAGTAACAACCTGTCTTCAGGTATGGATAATGCTTTAAGTTTCATTGCATCCAAATTTTTGGAGCTATATCCCCTATCCAAAAATTTAGAATACATTAAATCAACCTGAGATAAGGCCTCAGTCCTATTACTAGTTATACGTAAAACACGTAGAAATTGGCTGTACGGCAAAGAATCTTTACGTGACCTAGGATGGGCACTGGATACCATTAACAAATTATTCCTATCGGTGGATTTAGTAAAGAGTGACGTCTCCAAGCCATCACCCTTTTTGGTAATAGTAACATCCAGATAATTAACTGATTCCTTACTAAGCTGGTAGGTAAATTTCACAGGACTATTAGACTGATTATGATCTTCAATTAAAGCAACAAAATCACCTTCTAGAGTAGACCCTGCCACAAAATCAGCACATCATCTATATAGCGAAAGTACGCTAGAATCTTACTAGAGACCAGGGGATCAGTGAAAAACACATCTTGTTCAACCATAAACATAAATGAATTTGCTAACGACGGAGCCACAGAGGACCCCATCGCCACACCGGATGTCTGCAGGTAAAATTTCCCGTCAAAATAAAAATAATTTCTGGTCAGAATCATTTCTAGCAATACCAAAAACAGATCTATATCTGGGCCAGTGTATTTAACATTGTTGGTCAACAGCAATTTCACAGAAAACAGACCCAAATTATGTGGAATGCACGTATACAAATTAAACACATCTACAGAAATCAGAAAAACGTCTGCTGGTAATGGTGGCAACTTTTTTAAGGCTAATAACAAAGACATAGCGTCCTTCAAAAGGTTTAAATTGGATAAGAGGCTGCAAAAAACCATCTAGGTACACAGACACTGGCTGGAAAATTGATTCTCTCGCCGATATAATCGGTCTTCCCAGTGGTCTAGTGGGATGTTTATGTACCTTCGGCAAGATCACGCTCCCATGCGAGTTCATGGGGCCAGGAGGAGAGAAGGGAAGAATCTAGTAAAAGGGAGTAAAGTTGGGAGATTCAGCCTTTGGAGAGGTGGGAGTTTATGCATAGACTTTCAAAGGGAGTGAGGACTTGGAGCAAAGCGGAAAAGGGCAGGGAACCTAAAAAGTGCCGGATTTATAGGAATTGAAAGGGATTAAGTGAGTACGAGGGGGTCTTCTGTTGGAGGTCAGGTAGGGACAACCATTGACCCCGATCGGCAAAATCAGTCGGAAATTTGAAGCCCAGCATTATCCATGTACGTAATCTCGTAATCGAGAATCCAGGAGGAAACATAGGGTTCTGCCAGATAGGGGTCAAGGGTGAGGGGTAGTTTTAAGACCCATCTTCAGAGAGTGGGAATCCCAGATTTTAAGGTTAAATTTAATAGTGGGGAGGAGTTTGGAGGTTGGGGGTCGGGAGATAGAGGGCAAAGGGGGTCAGGTCCGAAAGGTTGACGTGGGCTGCTTCAATATCCAACCAGGATACGGACCTCGGAGGAGCATAAGAGGTGACAATATGGGAGAGATGGGAGGCTAGTTAATAGAGTTTGATATCAGGAAGACCTCAACTGCCAGCGGAGGTTGGCCATTTCAGGGTGTTGGCAGCGATGCGGGGGTGGGGGGGGTCTGTGGTTCCAGATAAAATGCACGAGGGCTCGCTGGGTAGTACGAAGAAAGGAGGCCAGGACTGCCACAGGGAGGGTCTGAAAAAGGTAGAGCCATTTGGGGACTCTGTTCATTTTAACCGCTATGATCCTGCCCAGCCTCGAAATGAAGAGACTGTTCCAGGACGTCAGGTCAGCGAGTGTTTTGGTGAGGAGGGGTGGAAAGTTTTTATGGAAGAGAGAATCGTAGCGGGAGGTCAAGTAAATCCCCAAATATTTGATCTTTGTAGGCTGCCATTTAAAATTGAAGTTGTCGCGAAGGGATTCAGCTTCTCGGTGGGGGACATGGAGCAGGATAGCCTCGGACTTGGAATAATTGATCTTGTATCCTGATACAAGGCTATAAGAATGGATGACTGAAAATAGATTTGGGAGCGAGATAAGGGGCTGGGTCAAGGAAAGTAGAACGTCATCTGCGAAGAGGGAGATTTTAGGATCGGTACGGCCTACTTGTATACCATGTATACCTTGATGAGCCCTAATTTGAGAGGCGAGCGGGCTCAATAACAAGGGCGAATATCAACGGCAATAGAGGGCATCCCTGATGCGTACCATTCGATATGCGGACCGGGGCAGACGGGACACCATTGATTAAGACTGTGGCGGAAGGGGTGGAGTATAGTGCCAGAACACCAGTGAGGAAGACACCAGACAATCCATAGGCCTCCAGGGCGGCTCTCAAAAAACTCCAGGAGATCCGGTTGAAAGCTTTTTCAGCATCCAAGGAGAGCATGATAGCGGGGGATCCCCTAGAGTTCGAGATGTGTATAAGATCGATAGCACGTCTGGTGTTATCCCTCGCCTGGCGGCCCGAGATAAACCCCACTTGGTCGTAGTGGACAAGGGAGATATGGGTTAAGGCAATTTGCTAGGATTTTAGCAAAATCCTAGGTCCAGGTTCAGGAGGGATATAGGGCGGTAGCTAGCGCAGTTAAGGGCATCCTTGCCTTCCTTAGGGATCACCACAATTCTGGCCTCTAACATCTCAGGAGGAAAAGAATCGCCATGGATAATCTTATTAAACAGGGATTGGAGGTGGGGGGAGAGAAGATCGGACATTTTTTTGTAGTAAAGAGCTGTGAACCCATCTGGGCCAGGGGATTTACCAATCTTTTGCATGAGTATAGTCTGGGAAATTTCTTCCACCGAGATCGTTCTGTTAAGATGGTCCATGGCATCTTGAAGCAATCTAGGCAGGTTAGAGGCTGAGAGAAAGTGAGAGACCAGGTCAGAGTGGGACGGGGAGGAAGAACCAGACGGGGAGGGTGGCAGATTGTACAAGTCAGCGTAGTAGGATTGGAAGGCAGCCCTAATGGCAGTAGGGTAATGAACTAACTGATTGAGAGGGTCTCTAATAGAAATAATATTAGTTTTGGCTCTTGCAGAGCGGAGTCGTGCCGCCAGGATCTTGTCCGCCTTATCTCCCTTCTCATAAAAAGACTGGCGAAGCCATTTGAGATGTTTAGCCACCCGTCTGGAGAGAAGGAGATCAAGTTCTGCTTTAACAGTACGGAGTTCAGACAAGATGGCCTGGCCGGAGGACGCCTTGTGCTGGGTCTCAAGGGTGTGGAGTTTAATAGAGAGTCTGTTAAACTGGGTGAGAGACTGTTTCTTGGCTTTCGAAGCTAGGCTGATTATGTACCCACGAAGGACTGCCTTGTGTGCCAGCCAGAGAGTGGACCTGGAAATGTCAGGGGAGTCGTTCAGGGTAAAATAGTCAGAAAGCTTATCCCGAAGATGGGAGCGTATCTCCGGATTGTGAAGGAGGGAGTCGTTGAGGCACCAAGTCATGGGGCGGGGGCGAGAGAGCAAGCCCGAGAGGTCGCAAGAGATAGGGGCATGGTCAGACCAGATCAATGGGTGTATATGGGCAGCATGGAGATTTAAGGCAAGTTCATGGCTGAGCAGGAGTAAGAATTATGAGGAGCAGAATAGAAGGTGTAGTCACGCGTAGAGGGATCTTTTATCCTCCAGGAGTCGTAGAGTAGCTGGGATCGCATGAGACGGAGGATGGATCTAGATCGGAGAGAGTCCTACGGGGAAGCAGAGGGCAGAGAGGGAGAGCAGTCTATATTTGGATTTAAAACATAGTTAAAATCCCCAGCCAGTATGAGGTCGCCTTGCCGGACTTAAGTAAGGAGAGTATCTAGTTTTGCAAAGAACAACTCTTGTCGTTGGTTAGGGGCATAGATGTTAGCTAAAGTGCATAATTTGTTGTTAAGTTTCCCCACCAACACAAGAAACCAGCCATCCTTATCACCGTGGGAATCTAGAAGTTCAAAGGTGAGGTGACGGGCAAATAAGATCGCGACCACCCGTTTTTTGGCCGAATGGTCACAGGCATGGAAAGAATCAGGGTATGGTTTACATTGTAGCGTAGGGTGGGAGTTATGTAGGAAATGAGGCCCTCATTCCGAGTTGTTCGCTCGCTAGCCGCTTTTCGCAGCAGTGCACACGCTAAGCCGCCGCCCTCTGGGAGTGAATCTTAGCTTAGCAGAATTGCGAACGAAAGAATCGCAATATTGCGAAAAGATTTTTCTGTGCAGTTTCTGAGTAGCTCGAGACTTACTCTTCCAGTGCGATCAGTTCAGTGCTTGTCGTTCCTGGTTTGACGTCACAAACACACCCAGCGTTCGCCCAGACACTCCCCCGTTTCTCCAGCCACTCCCGCGTTTTTCCCAGAAACGGCAGCGTTTTTTCACACACTCCCATAAAACGACCAGTTTCCGCCCAGAAACACCCACTTCCTGTCAATCACACTCCGATCACCAGAACGAAGAAAAAACCTCGTAATGCCATGAGTAAAATACCAATCTTCATAGCAAATTTACTTGGCGCAGTCGCAGTGCGAACAGTGCGCAAGCGCAATTAGCGGAAAATCGCTGCGATGTGAAGAAAATTACCAAGCTAACAACTCGGAATGAGGGCCTGAGACTCCTGGAGGAAGACCAGGTCGCCCCTATGGAGTTTAAGGGAGGTAAAGAGCTTACCTCTCTTTTGAGGGCTATTCAGGCCCTTCACATTAAAAGAGAGTACCCAGAGACCCATGGGCAAGCAGCAAAGAGGTAGGCAGAATAGAAAGAGTGTAGAGTTCTGAAAGTAGGGTAAGGAGGAAGAGAAATAGAAGATAGGGAAACAAAGTGTAAGATAGCGTGGTCAGAAAGGAGGGAGGAAGGAATGGAAAACGGAAGGGAGGGGAGGTTAGTTGGTCATCCGGCGTTAGGGGCCAGGACCGGTGGTGCTGACAGGGGGAAGGGGTACTAGGTGTCGGAAGGGCACCTAGGTCAGCAAGGGGGCTCGAAGCCCTAAGGGGGCGCAGCATGGCATCCAGACGATGCATCACAAACCACGTAGCAATGGCTAAGAGGCAGACCCCCCCTGGAGGGACCTGAAGGGAAAAGCTAGAGAGAAAGCAGGAATGAGGAACAGGTGGAGCGCCTGCTCCAGAGAGAAATCGAAGAAGAGAAAAAAAAAGAGAGCATGAAAAAAAAACAAATTATCACACTGTAACAAGGGGTAACATCATAACAGTTGAGAACCTACTAAGGGATCGGGAAGTCAGAACATGGAAGATCTAAAGGTAAACAGCTCCCCGGCTAGGGAGTACGACCAGGAAAGGTCAACACAAATATAGGTATGGTACGTCAACTCAGAAAGCTGGAAGTCCATCAGGGAACTGGAGGTGGAGCCGGAGAGGCCGAAGATGCTGGAACCGTGAACCACTCCGAACGGGGGGACGGAGGTGGGTTCCGCTGTGTCCGTGGAGGCAGACATGGAGCAGAAAGGTCCTGTTTGTCGGTGTGGATACCCAGCTTGGAGAGCAGCGATTGAGCCTCGGGTGGGTTTCTGGCTGTAAGTATCTTCCCTTGATGCCAGACCAGGATACGGAATGGGAAACCCCAGCGGTACTTAACATTGTGCTGGGAGAGCAGGGAAGTGATGGGCTTAAAGTCCCTACGTATGGCTAGGGTAAGGGGGGATGAGTCCTGGAAGATCTGCAGGGAGACATTCTGGAAGGTCATAGACCCCAGTCGCCGGGCTTCTCTCATAACGGACTCTTTCGCAGTGAAGTAGTGCATTCGGAAAATGACGTCCCTGGGCTGGGAAGAGTCTTGGGAGCGTGGTCAGAGGGCTTGGTGTGCTCGGTCCAGGAGGAGATGGTCTTCGGGGTGTCAGGTGACAGGTGGGTAAAGAGGCGTTTAAGGTAAAGATCAAGATGGGCCGCTTCAACCTCTTCAGGAATACCCCGAATCCTGAGATTATTTCTCCTCGCCCTATTGTCCTGGTCCTCATGCTCCTCCCGCAATTGGGCAACATCTTGGCGGAGTTGATGGAAGTCGGTCTCGACCGATTGTTGAAACGTCACCACCTCTTCTACTTGCCGTTTCAGTTGATCCGTTCTAGAGCCAATTTCTGCGATATCGGACTTCAGGGAGTGGAGAGCCTGGACAGAGGTCTTGACATCCCGCACCTCTTTAAGGAGGGAGAGAAAGTCCCTGCGGGTAAGGGGTGTGAGATCGTCGTCATCAGGATCGGAGTCGGAGGGACCATGGAGGTGTTCAGGAGCATCGGACCTGTTCTTGGCTGGAGTGCTCTTTTTAGTAAGGAATGGTGTGAGGTCAGATCCCTGCGATTTTTCGCCACCTCTGGGCATCTTGTACAGATGAGAAGGGGGGTAGACGGCAGAATGGGAGGTAGAGAAGGCGCTCCAGCAGTATGGCTCAGGACCAGGGGGGGGTAAGGCGGGGGTACTAGAGAGATGTCATGACGCGGCCAGCAGGGCAGCGTGAGTGGGACAGGGCTGGGGAGCTTCGGCAGATAGAAAGGCCCACGTGGTCCCAGATGGGAGTCAGACAATCAGAGGTCGCAGGAGATGAGCTGGTGTATTCTGTATATCCGCCCCTATCCAGGATTTGCGGGGTGAGGCCCGGACACGGACCAGCCAGTGACCGGGACAGTACCAAGCTCAGGTGGTGGGATAGGGGCAGTAGTAGTAAGGGTCATCACAGGGGCCAGGAGAAGCAGGTGCCCGCAGGGGGGACAGGAGTGTGCAGGGCCAGAGATAGTGCAGGGGCCCTGAGGCTTGTTGAAATGCGGGCTCCTGAGGGCCACAGCAGGGGTGCCCCTAGCGCAGGGTCCCGGGCCGCAGGGGCGCTGAGGACACACAGGCTGCCGGGGGGATGGGGATGGCAACGCTGGGCTGCGGTAGCTGAGGGCCCACGTGGAGAGGTTTGGGAAGGAGGATAGAGGTGTGCAGGCTGCTAGCAAGCAGGTAGGAGAGGGCTGGTGATACCTGCACAAAGCCTCAGCAGTCTTCCGTGGCTATATATGCTGCCCATCTGTGTCCCCCGTCACAGCCGCACAGCGCCCCCGGCTCTCACCTCAGAGCGTGCGGCGTCGGGCTCCGGCTTCCGGAAGCAGAAGAGGCCGAAGATCTGTAGTGCGGTGGATGTCGTTCTCCGGGCGGGTGAGGAGGCCAAGGAGGACCAGGGGAGCCCGGAGGACCCGGACGGCAGACGGGAATCCAGCGGCTGCGGTGAGCACCGCCGTGCCGGGACCGGAAGCAGCAGCCGCGTCCCGGTGTCCGCAAGCAGGAGAGGCCCCGGCTTCACCCCGACCCGCAGGCTGCAACCCGCACAGACACAGAAGGTGTCTGCCGGCTCCGCGGACCTCACAGGCCGGAGCAGGGGGACCCCAACAGGGAGGGTGGCGGGTCGTGGGACACCCTAGGGGCGCAGAATGGGCAAATATATGAGGCCCAGGCAGGAGCTCCAGCTCCACACGTCCTGTTGCCTCAGCAGCCAGGCCACGCCCCCATCAAGTTCCCTATTAAAAATAAATGTAGGGTCCTGTGCCAATAATTTATAGGTGTCCACATCCGTCAATTGTCGGTAGATCTCTGAGCGATAGGCGGTAAGATCTTGAATAACAATAGAGCCGCCTTTGTCCGATTGGCGGATAATAATGTCATCATATGATGCAAGAGATTCCAATGCTATTTTTTCGTTTTTGTTAAGATTCCAATAATTAGGTTTGAAGGATCCAGAGTTATTCAAGACCTCATGGTTTAACAATCTATTAAAAGTCTTTAATGAAGGATTATTGCTGATGGGGTCAAATTTAGAGCGTGTTTTAAAGGCCAATAAATGCGGAGGCAGTATGTCTATCTCAGAAGATACCGTAGATTTCCCAAAATACTCTTTAAGCTTAATGTTTCTGTTAAGCTCAAATAAATCAACCTTCCATTGTAAATTATCAAAGGGGGTTGTCGAAACAAAAGACAAACCCTTCCGTAGAATTTTGATCTCATCATCAGACAATACACGGGTAGACAGGTTAAAAATCAGGTCCTGCGTTGGACCGGCGTTTTTTTGTTTGATCTTCCCCTGCCATGTGTTTTGCCCAACGCAGCAGGTATATTTCCGTTTGGGTTCTGCAACAGTGCCCGTGTTTGCACCCCTAAAGGGTTCTGAGTTGAAAAAGCACCCTCATTAAAAGAGTCTTCTGTCACTGCCTGTTGTAGCCGAATCAGCTTGAAATTTAGTAGCCCTTCGGTTATAGCGTTTTCTAAACTGGGGTTTTCTTTCCTCTTTAGTATAAGACCCAGTCAACCAGCCATAAACTCTTTGGTGCTCGTAATCTAGGTCAACTTTAACCCGTTTTTCTTTTTTATATTGAATGAGATCTTGTTTATATCGACATCATTCTCCAATTTATTGATCCAATCACCATCTTTATCAGCCAATAATTTACTTAAATGGATATCTTCAAAAGCTTTAATTTTGTTTTTAACAACTTCCATCTCACGCCTAGGTTCCTCTATTACTAAAAGCAAAAGGTCAAAAGAACATTTGTTCAAAATAGAGGTCCATTTAATACAGAACTCTGGATCATATCTCCCAATCGTAGGTATATTTTTCATTCTGAAACCCTGTGGGATTCTTTTATCACGGTAGTAGTAAGACAAGGTAAGCTATGGAAAAAGAAATCCAATTCCCGTTTCTTTAACTTAAGAAAGTCTCTCTACTGATCTTGTAAATGATCAATGCCTGTATGTTCCAATGCATTATCGGTAAACAAAATATTCTCAGCTTCTGATTCTGAAAAGCTGAAAAATGAGCCAGGTGTAAGAACCACCCTCTGATGAATTACTTCAGCCTTATCAGGAATTTTGGTTGTCATTATAGCCAAACTTGAGAACAGAACAACCGTCCACAGTCAATGTATCTCCTCACTGAGACAAGTAACAAAGCTAAATATTTATCTTATTAAAAACACGTTAAAGGTTAAAGAACACAGTACGCAATTGGCGCAAAAAGTACCGCAAGGGTACTCCCTTAACTATACCTTAAGGAATGTACTTATACTGTAAACCTCTGTGTAGTGGTAGAGTGTAAATGCAACACAGTATAACCGTAATACCTTTAAAGCTGTTCTAGCGTCACCGACGCTCTGAGAATACTTAACACTATAAGAAATACACAGATACCGTGCTCAGGGTCCAACGCCTAATATATATATTATGAATGATATACTTGCAAAAGAATTAATACAAATACAAATCATACACTACAATATAACATAGACTACCTAACCAGATAACTACACAGGAAATACAATACAATACAATACTATTTAAGGGAAAATAAGAGAGAAAGAGGGGAAGAGAGAGAGAGAAATGGCTCATAATAACAAGAAGATCAATATGATTTCAGAGAAGCTTACACATGTGAGGAACAATCGCTGCGCAGTTATTCAATGCTGAGAATCTTTGTGGAGAAAATACTTGACCTTACCCATACTGGCTGTCCCTATATACAACACAACCCTACAATACCGCATGGGACAGAAGCTAGACTCCATTTTGAGAAAACTCCCATGAAGACTGCAACACATGGTTGAAAGGGGGAGGGGAAAATACCCGGCAGCAGCCATTTTAGATTTGCAGGTCCAAACACATGGCACTCTCTACTACACCACAATCACATAGCAGAAGACACAAGACTCCATTTTATTCCAAAATGTCCAAGCCTCAGAACAATGCATATGTTCTGATTTTACAATTCCAAACCATCTAAATCACCTGTTTTACAATTTCAATCCAACTTCCTAGAACCATCTTATTCACTTTCACATTCCAAACAACTTCAGTATCTCAATAACCAGAGCATATTCATCACAAGACCAGATCACAATGTAACCACACATCTCAGCCTGCCATTGCTACCAGCACATGTTCAAACGTAACTGCATGGTGGTATTTATGATTAACAAGATATATTATAACTAACCAGCACAATCTATTTTAAATCACCATAGGCAAACAAATACCACAAATACTATGCTACAGATTGTCTACTGTTCCAATTCATCACAGACTTCACAGAGTGTCAACACAAACACCCAACAATCACACAACCAAGTTACAATATCCTATTTAATCCAGCACCATTGACCTTAAAGCAATCTATCTAGATTTCCTTATCTAGCCATGTGAATTCAATACTTAGCCTTTAGTTTGTAGGTCAGTCCTGGGGATGTAGCCTCCATGCTGCTGGGTGCCAGGTAGCTGTGTGAGTGAGTGAGTGAGCCCTGTGATCTCCAGTGGGTATATCATACCCTCATTCCAGCTCTGGGGGTGTGTCAACAACAAGATGTGTGTGTGTGTCCCTCACAGCATGTGAGCCAGCTGCATCAGTGGCCTTGGTTATGCAAAACAATGGGTGATGACCAACACATTCCTGTCTTGTGGGAAGCTATTGTTTGGCGAATACTATCTCACTGTCTACTCTCAGTTGAGACAATGACATCTCAGCAATCATTCTTCTGGAGACAAATCCTAACCCATTGGTAAACACAGGTGTTGGCCCTCCTCATTGAGTCTCAAAGCTCAGTGTAATTAAAGGCTATTGTACTCCGTCTGCGGGAAAGATACTGATTTGGAATACAATTAATCTTCAATTACTATTCCTGTGCTTACCTATGCATAACACCATGTGAAGCCCTCACAACATGCAAACTATTGTTTGGGGGATCTCTAAGGTCAAAGAGCCATTTGAGACCCACTGATACCTGTTGGACTCAGGGGGATATTAACTTATAAAATACATTATATGGTTGAATTATGTAACGATTGAGTCGCACGCTGGGCACACAGAAACTCTACCGTAAATACGCATACCGTGCGCCTGCGGGTGCCCGCGACTGTGAGTATGCGCACGTACGGGAGAGCGTACGCATGCGCAGCACGGACCTGTATGAGGTGCAAATATGGCAGTGTGTATAGAGATATTTTTCTGACTTTGACAGTCCACCCTTTGGCAGTCAATAATAACTGCCACCTTCTAAAACATTTCAAAAAGAGAAAAATATATGTCAGGGGTTAATACATTTCCATGGTTGGGTAAGGGAGGAGAGAGGAGATGGTGTGAAGAGGGTATGACCTAGTGAGATAGCAGAAGCATGTGTGTATGAGTCCCTGTTTGGGGGGTCATGTATTATCGTGCCGTACGTGTGGTAGATCAAGCTTCGAGGTATTGCGAAGTATACATTTGAATTCCTTCTTATCCCGTGGTACGGGTCTGTGGATGGGCTGTCAAACTTTACCGAGCTCTTTTCGGCTTTGGTTGTAACAAAATGGGGGAGCACATTTTAGTTGATGATACATGAATGGGGGTGATATGTGATTGCTGATATCTGTGCCTGTATTCCCTATCGACTATGTGTGTCATTACCTGAGGGTTGTAGAAATGAAGAAAAGACATAATTACGGTAAATGCGGTGGTATTCTATGTCAGGTAAATGAACATTCGTCGATTGAGGTCTTGTTTGGTGTCTGTTGAATGCAGTCTTCTTTGTGCTTTTGCCCATAAGGTGCGAGCAAAAGCTGTCAATGTCCATAGATTTACAAAAGTGTTGGGCTAGCGTAATTTTAAAATTTCTAGGGAAACTGGGGATCCATGGCATAGTTCATCAAAAATCTGTGTATCAGGTTGTCAAAACTTCTTCTTTAATCCATCCGTTGTCTGTATACAGGATCATCAAACTCCTCGTCAAAAGTGGGTCTTTTTACCTAGGAGAAACCGGAAAAACAGGTGAAAGAAACGGACCGTATAATCGCATTTTCATCACATCATTGTTTCTACCGTTGGGTCATAAATCAAATCCATTGGAATTACAATTTCCCCACTCCTTAGACTCATTACCTCAGGTAGTACTTTTCCAATATAACACAATCCTTCAGAGTTTGGGGCAAGCCGCTCATACGCCTTTCTCCCGCATATGAAATATGCATCATCGGGGAGAACATATGGGACGGAGTAGGACATAACCATATTACACACCTTCCATGTGAAATCTCCTAACCCTAATTCTTCCATCTGCTTAGTACACGTATCAGGTTGTACGATATGTGCACAGTATCCTGGTGATACCTCTCCAACTCTCGTAATCCTATTTCCTAAGGTATACCTATACCGGAAAGATTTTCCTCTACTGGCTATGTGGCGTACAAGCTCTGTATCTGTCGGCATTCTATCTGCTCTATATGAAAAGGTCATGGTTTGGTTACTCCATGACACTTCCCAATTTCCCGGCTTTCGGGGATTGGAGATGTTAAAACATAATAGGGACCTATCCACATGATATTGGTGGAGCTTCAAACTAGGAGGACTAGAGATATTAAACCTCCTGTCCACCGGTCTCCCACCCTTTAGCTCAAGTACCTCCCCTACCGTTAAAGGAAATGGTACTAGCCCTGATTTGCTATGACCTTGAGGTACTTGAGAGCATACCCAACAATCTGTCTTATTTAACACACTACCCACTAAGGAGTGATAGTCACTCAATGGATGCCGGTCCATGTGGATATTAAAACTGGATTGGCATTTCTTAATGCACCCATCCTCAACTACATTGTTACAGAGCCTACAGATACAGTTTTCTTTTCAGCTAACAATGTTTACAAATAACATGGCTGTTAGATCGTTTCCGGTACTCGCCTTTGCTCGGTGCTTGTGTTGCTATTGGAAATTTACACCTCCGTCTTAGTCATTGGAACCTTTCTGGATCCTTTCTCGACCTCACTGGTACTCTCACCGAAACAGACTGCTCGGGTCAACGTCATGGTCAACAGGAAAATCCATATCACAGTCTCTCGGGGCAAGTCCATCTTACAGGAGGAGAAAAGAAGAAATTTGTAATGGGGTACAGAAAATCAGTTTGAGGGGGAGAGAAACTTGTTACGATAATTAGTTCTCTCGTCTTGTTGTTCTTCTTGTTCTGCTGTCTTCTCAAAGGTGCTGTCTCTCAGTCTTCCAAACGAACATTCTGGTGATGCAATATTCCCTCCAAACCAGCGATCTTTCTGTAAGGAGCAAAAATCTTGCATTACCATTTGTCTAACTGATGGGTGACATACCATCTTTAAAACATGAAAGCATGAGTGAGAAGAGAGAGGAAACAAAAAAAAAAACAAAGAGAGAGAGAACAATTTATATGCATATATAACATAACACATCAATAAACAACAGAAAAAAAGAAACATTTTTCAAACATAAACATTTTCTAAAACATTGTCAGATCATCAGGCTGTCATATCTACATGTCCCATGGTTTCCTTGCGCAGTCCCTCCCCCCAGCACTTCCATATTCCATTGTCTGTATCTGGCCAGAATACATTGGTGCGGATAGGTCATGCTGGGGTTTGGTAGACTTCTGCAAAGACCAAGTATATATGCAATGTTTGAATCCTACCAATAATCGTCAGAGGTGGGGAGAGAGAAAAAGAAAACATTTCACAGATACATTTACAACGTTTCACCCGGTCATTCCTGTGTCTTCAGGGAATGACCTCCCAATTTATTAACCGTTACCTCAGGCTTACCATCAGTTCTAATGATCACCTTTCCTGACCACATATCATGTGTGTGGCCCAAAATTCTTCCTATATGGTCCCTGTTTATAATTGTGTGTGTTTTAATTTTGCTCATTTCTGGGTCTAGGGGGTCTGACTTTATGTGGGTTATTACAGCTGCTGGCATAATGCCCTTCTCCTTTACAAAGATAACAAACTCGGGGCTTCTTCCAAGTGTCAGTGACCTGAGGTTTTGGTTGATTTGATGCCTCCTCAAACGCTCGGATGCTCATCACCATCAACCGCTTTCCCTGTGCTTCCCTGCTTCCTTGGATATCATGATTATGTCGTTGTCTAGGGCGTTGATATACCTTCTGTGAATCTTTGATCATACACTTAGATCTTTCCTAGGATCTGGGAAATCAGACATGATTGATCTCAATTCTGTCCGGGACCAGGGATGGCGCATTGCACTGTCCTTGACGGGAATGATTCCCTGATCGTCAGTCTTCCCATTGGGGACTGTGATCACCCTGACAGGACTAAACTCAATTACATCACCTTGTTTTGGTCGTACAATATGGGGTACATTTGTTTGTGCGTGATATAAAACATTGTACGTACCTGAGGACACGACCTCACCTGACCCTCCGTTAAGGGGTTTGATTATTGCCTTTACCAATTTGGTCGCGTCCACCTGGATGTCTTGTAGGCTGGCTGCTGGAAGAGATGCCGACATCGTTCTGGGCTCACTTTCTTGTTGGTAATCCTGAGGGAAGTTTAACATGGGGTGCGACTTGCACAGGTTAACATTTGTGATTTTTATACATTTATTTTTATAAACATTATTACATTTGTTACTTTCGTTCTTAATACAGTTACTAAGTGCATTTTTATCATACAACATTGTGCCATTTCTCTGCAACCATAATCCTCTCCATTGCCATGTCTCTCCTCTCAAGAT
This sequence comes from Pseudophryne corroboree, assembly GCF_028390025.1. NCBI lineage: Eukaryota > Metazoa > Chordata > Amphibia > Anura > Myobatrachidae > Pseudophryne > Pseudophryne corroboree. The sequence goes on from NC_086448.1 coordinate 380,560,982, forward strand.
GAAAGTTAGGTATGTAAGTTACATTTCTTTGCATTTCACTTTCCTGTTGCCATAACTGCAAACAATCATAATGCTTGATTCGTCTCTTTGCTGATTTAATGAGACATATCCTTCTCCTTAAATTCGTTAACACTTCTGTGCTGAAGCTACCTACTCTTGGGAATTTCTCCCCGTCATGTACTGTCATTCTCTCCCATTCATCACATAAAGCTTCTGTGTGACTTCCGTATTTCTCACACATTACATACCTTGCCGACCCGACTGGTCGGTTCACTGAATCAACCCGAACCGAGGTTGATCGCCCCCTACCTGAACAAGTGGCCCCCATAGTTCGAAGGTGTTGCTTTATTCAGCCAACCCTTACGCAAACCAAAATGTTCAAAATAGGCTGACGGTGGCGGTTTACCGAGTACCCCACTCACTCGCCCACGCCGACCAATACGACCTGATCACACCGATATGGTGCTGGCGTACTCGACCCAGGGCCCCTGCGACCTGAACCTCTATTTACTGGAACCTGTGAGGGTGATCCGAAGAACACTTACTCTTTCCAGTAACTATTGGTTGTTGGATAGTTCCTGAGTGAGCAGCGAACCTCCCTTAAAATAAAAAAAATTACACAAATCACGTTAGAATGTACAAATAGCGTTTATGACCTTCGTACACAAATAGTACCGGTCAGGTTTACTAATGTACACAATTACGTGCGGTCCAATCGTTCAGCACACAAGCAACTAATCTTATGTACGGAGCGACCAGTGGAATCAAAAATTACGGCTGCGAATTCCTTCAGCCAGAGCTTGTATGGCCTATATGGGTGTTGCACCAACCCTTTCTTGGTGTTGTGCCTGTGGACTGTATAGCGGACTTCCTTGTCTGCTGTACCTAAACCTGCTGGTCTGCTATGACCTCCTGGTCTGTTACAGTATGACCTCCTGGTCTGCTACACTCTAATGCTCAAATTGTATGTTTTAACCAGGGATGCCTCCCTAGCCACCATGTACGTCACTTACACGCATGTACCTCACGAGAACTCGACTTTTCTTGTGGTTCAACCTCAAAAATTGTAAAAACAAACACTCACTCACCACATATACACTTTTGTTTCTATTTCTATTTCTGCGCAGAAATTTCTCTTTAGACCAGATGTGTTACCAATTAGGAGAAGGATCTGTTAATTTAAATTTCGAATGTTAGAATAGATTTGCGCGATTTATCGCCTTGCGTTATTTATCGCGTTGCGCTATTTATCGCGTTGAAAAAAATTAACACTTGTGATTTGAGTTACGTGGGCGTACCCGTACGCTCCATTGCGTAATATACGCTGCGTGCGTCGGCCTTTGTGTTGCGTTCGCGAGTCTCAGTCTTTTGTTAGAGACACGTGTACGCTGGCCACAAAAATACAATTAGCACGTTTATCAATGTAGATGATCTTTAACTGTAATCATCTACCAAGCACCACACAGGTCTTTCCTTGTATCTCAGGTAAAGCTGTGCGTGTGTCTTACAATTTACTCCTTAATGTATTACTTTTACACTTTAACTATTTAAATAGCGACAAATCTCTCTTAGCACGTTTATCAATTCAAATGGCAAACAGGAAGGTGAGATATGTGAAAGTACACAGATGAAAATGCAATTCTAAATTTAATCTAATAACATACATTGATGTAAGCACACGCATATAGATTTTACATATAAGTACCAATCACTATTACTTATGATTGACTATAATATAGATTAAATAAATGCATTAAAAAACTCATTAAATGATGATTTCTTTTTGACAATGGATGGCTGATTATTTCCTGAGTCAACTGAAAATCAGCCGTTCAAAAAAAAATAAAAAAATTTGACCTTCCCAAAATGGCCGCTGCTCCTCCCCCTTCCACCTCCATGAGGGTCACACAAAATGGTGGACAGACCATGCGGCCTCTCCTGCCATAAAGAAAATCACCATGCTAGCTCCCAAAGTAACTTTTAAATGTACTTTTAAACCTACTTAAACAAATAAACAATCTAATCTTAATCAAACACGATATGATCCATTTGAACCTGGTTTTGCGACAATAAAAATACATTTTAGCATCTTAAATATTATGAGAAACGCCTTGTCCCTTAAAATTTCCTATCAGCGTCTTACTGATACCACAATACATTAACGTGGATGTTTTTTTTTTTTTTCAGCATTTTGCGAGATGTCCATCATTAGCCGGTCAATTACAGCCGCGTTTGTAATGTACAGTGCATCATTAAGATCGTGATATCCCGGACGAGCCCCCATCTAACAAAGCTAAATATTTATCTTATTAAAAACACGTTAAAGGTTAAAGAACACAGTACGCAATTGGCGCAAAAAGTACCGCAAGGGTACTCCCTTAACTATACCTTAAGGAATGTACTTATACTGTAAACCTCTGTGTAGTGGTAGAGTGTAAATGCAACACAGTATAACCTTATTACCTTTAAAGCTGTTCTAGCGTCACCGACGCTCTGAGAATACTTAACACTATAAGAAATACACAGATACCGTGCTCAGGGTCCAATGCCTAATATATATATTATGAATGATATACTTGCAAAAGAATTAATACAAATACAAATCATACACTACAATATAACATAGACTACCTAACCAGATAACTACACAGGAAATACAATACAATACAATACTATTTATGGGAAAATAAGAGAGAAAGAGGGGAAGAGAGAGAGAGAGAGAAATGGCTCATAATAACAAGAAGATCAATATGATTTCAGAGAAGCTTACACATGTGAGGAACAATCGCTGCGCAGTTATTCAATGCTGAGAATCTTTGTGGAGAAAATACTTGACCTTACCCATACTGGCTGTCCCTATATACAACACAACCCTACAATACCGCATGGGACAGAAGCTAGACTCCATTTTGAGAAAACTCCCATGAAGACTGCAACACATGGTTGAAAGGGGGAGGGGAAAATACCCGGCAGCAGCCATTTTAGATTTGCAGGTCCAAACACATGGCACTCTCTACTACACCACAATCACATAGCAGAAGACACAAGACTCCATTTTATTCCAAAATGTCCAAGCCTCAGAACAATGCATATGTTCTGATTTTACAATTCCAAACCATCTAAATCACCTGTTTTACAATTTCAATCCAACTTCCTAGAACCATCTTATTCACTTTCACATTCCAAACAACTTCAGTATCTCAATAACCAGAGCATATTCATCACAAGACCAGATCACAATGTAACCACACATCTCAGCCTGCCATTGCTACCAGCACATGTTCAAACGTAACTGCATGGTGGTATTTATGATTAACAAGATATATTATAACTAACCAGCACAATCTATTTTAAATCACCATAGGCAAACAAATACCACAAATACTATGCTACAGATTGTCTACTGTTCCAATTCATCACAGACTTCACAGAGTGTCAACACAAACACCCAACAATCACACAACCAAGTTACAATATCCTATTTAATCCAGCACCATTGACCTTAAAGCAATCTATCTAGATTTCCTTATCTAGCCATGTGAATTCAATACTTAGCCTTTAGTTTGTAGGTCAGTCCTGGGGATGTAGCCTCCATGCTGCTGGGTGCCAGGTAGCTGTGTGAGTGAGTGAGTGAGCCCTGTGATCTCCAGTGGGTATATCATACCCTCATTCCAGCTCTGGGGGTGTGTCAACAACAAGATGTGTGTGTGTGTCCCTCACAGCATGTGAGCCAGCTGCATCAGTGGCCTTGGTTATGCAAAACAATGGGTGATGACCAACACATTCCTGTCTTGTGGGAAGCTATTGTTTGGCGAATACTATCTCACTGTCTACTCTCAGTTGAGACAATGACATCTCAGCAATCATTCTTCTGGAGACAAATCCTAACCCATTGGTAAACACAGGTGTTGGCCCTCCTCATTGAGTCTCAAAGCTCAGTGTAATTAAAGGCTATTGTACTCCGTCTGCGGGAAAGATACTGATTTGGAATACAATTAATCTTCAATTACTATTCCTGTGCTTACCTATGCATAACACCATGTGAAGCCCTCACAACATGCAAACTATTGTTTGGGGGATCTCTAAGGTCAAAGAGCCATTTGAGACCCACTGATACCTGTTGGACTCAGGGGGATATTAACTTATAAAATACATTATATGGTTGAATTATGTAACGATTGAGTCGCACGCTGGGCACACAGAAACTCTACCGTAAATACGCATACCGTGCGCCTGCGGGTGCCCGCGACTGTGAGTATGCGCACGTACGGGAGAGCGTACGCATGCGCAGCACGGACCTGTATGAGGTGCAAATATGGCAGTGTGTATAGAGATATTTTTCTGACTTTGACACAAGCCTGTCATCATGAGCAACATTTAAAGTGCAAGTGTACTTCAAAATATATAACCAAGTGCTAAAAAATTTATATCAAAAAGTAGAACAATAAAGAGTATAAAAAATGCAGTTCACTGAGCCTTGATATGAAGATTAATAAGGGAAACGGTGCCTTGATCAATAAATTTCTCCTATACTCGTGATCCTGAGTTGTTAGCGAGAAAGTTCCATATGCAGACACAAGATCCGGCACTCCAAACATCCAAATGTGCAGCTTGCCAGGTGCCCTCTGTAACGGCCGTTACTGCCAACAGCCAAATGTATACGTCACAAATCAGCGGCACTCCGGACAGAGAAAAAAGAGTTATCTTGTATTAAATCGACGTTTCAGTGCATGGCAGCACTTTTATCAAGATTTTCAGACAGCATAACAAACAGTGTACATTCACCATATAAATAGCCACAGTAAAACTGCACGCCAAACGTCAGGTCCCGCCCCAACAGCATTATATATAAAATATATATTGAAAAACATATATTGTATTTAAAACTTTAACTGGATTTTAAATATAATTTTTCTTTTATATATTTTATTTACACAGATGCTATGTTGCTCACCAGTGTCGCACTGCTGTTTTCACCCCATTGTGGCACTAGATACTCCCATTGGGTGGACCTAGACAAGATGCAAGCTATATCAGCATTTTTGAAATCTTCTTGGAATGCTGTAATCTTCATGTCTCACTAACCTAAGCGGTGTTGCGCATGTGCAGAAGTATGGTCCACAGCCATCTCGGCCTTAAAGGAACCAACATGGAGTATGTATGCATGGTAGCGCTCTCCAGCTTCAACAGTATAACACTTGATTATTCATACTGGGTTTTCCTATACTCAGTAACAGATAAAAGTCTGAAGCTGAGAAGGATCAGCTAACACTATAAACTTTCAGAAAACAAAGTCAGTTTGAGCTGAAAATTCAATTCATGACCTGCTGTCAAAACAGCTATCAGCCACTTTGTTGGTTGTATTTTTAGCTTATTTCTGCTCACAGATTATTGAGTTGCAAGTAGAAATCAGGCTACCACAAGTGCACTTAAGTGTCTAATTGAATCTTTCCCTTCAACTAGAGCAGAGGTTCTTCAATAGAACAAGATTCTCAAACTCAGTCCTCAAGGCACCCCAATGGTCCAGGTTTCAAGTTTATCCATGCTTGGACACAGGGGACTTAATTAGTACTTCAGTCAAGTTGATTTAACCATCTGTGCTAAGCCATGGATATACCTAAAATCAGGACAATTTGAGTGCCTTGAACAGGGCTATAACTAGGAATGTGCAGAGTGTAACACGGCACATAGCGCTGCAGGGTAGGGGTCGCTGTTGGCTGCACTTATCAATTATCTGTTTTAATTACATTCACTTACTGCTTCCCCCATTTCTGAAGCCCAGCAACTGTTGACTACCCCGTCTCCTACCCCCACCCTTCCGCCGCTAAAACCTATACAACATTTATGAACTTAACTTGAGAGCTCTTTGTTATTCAGTCACACTGTCTTTTATTACATTTCAAGATGCTGACATACCCAGGACTCTATAGGGTCCCATACACTAGAGCGATAATGCACGATTTCAGCCCAATTCGGGCATTTGGCCTGATATATCGGCTGAAATTGGGCATTTTAGAGGTGTTCCCGAACCGATCTGATGCGCATTCCCGTGAGCATCGGATCCTCCAGATTGAATGTGCTGCACATTCAATCTGGTCTGACCTGGGGGCATGGCTTGGGATCACCCAGGATCGCCAAGATATATTGTATGCAAATGGGCAGCATACAATGTATCTTGGCCGATCCTGCCCCCTGGGAGGCTGCTGGTGTGATCGCCTGCGATCACCTCCGACATGAGATCATTGTAGTGTATGAGGCCCTTAACACATCTCCTGTGGCATTGCAGACACTGTATTAATTGAGCTATCTGCCTTTCCATTGAAAGCTAGAGAGTTCTAAACTAGGGAATTCTAACTCTTTGATGCTTACCTAGTACTTTGTGAAAAAAAATGATCAGCATTGCAGCTGAGCAGATCTATATATTGTGTGGCTGCAAGAAGCTGGATGTGTGGCTGCACATTACATAGATCTGCTCAATTGCAATGCTGATTATTTTTTTACAAAGTGCAAGTAGCTTTATATTGTTAGAAAACTCATAGTTTTCATGCAGGACCAAATAGATCAATGAGTATGGTGTTTGACTGTAATGCAACAGGTTATGGGTTTGAATCCTGGGTATGGCAGTATATTTAAATGTGTTAGGGTGAGAGAGAGAAGAAAGAAAGAAAGAGAAAGAGAGGTAGGAGGATCATAGATAGAGGGTGGGATGGATTAAAATACATTGCCGCCTCTCGCTGCCCACCGAAATGCGATGATATACGCATACGTACTAACATATGCGATTAACATCGCAATGCAGTGAAGTCACCTTCCAGACCAGCAAGCATGCAGCAGTCAGTCCTGGCCTCCTCCTCCTCCTCCCTGCAGCTGGAAGGACCTCCAGCTGTGTTGCTGGGAGAGGAGGAGTTTGGGTTTCGGGACTATGGGCTGCCTTTACACAGGTATGCCGGGGGAAGGAGGAGTCGGCGTGAGCGATGTGGGGTGCAGGATGTGGAGGAAGGATGCGGTAAGATCCCATAGGCTTCTATAGGGTATCACCATCAATAGATGGCGATACCCTCAGTGTCAAAAACCAGGCGGCCGGATGGTTAATGCATATGAAAATGTGGTAAAACCCCTGAAAACGGGGGTTTTACCGCATTTACTTTTAGCACATCCTGCCCAGAGAGAGAGGGTGTCAGAGCGAAAGAGAGAGGGTTTCCTGGAAAAAGAGGGAATGAGAGAGGAGAGAGCGAAAGAGAGAGAGAGGGTGTCAAGGAAAAAGAGAGAAAGGGAGGAGAGAGGCGAGAGAGAGAGGACATCAGGGAGAGATCAAAAGAGAGAGAGCATGTTAGAGGGAGGGAGAGAGAGATAAAGACAGAGAAGGGAGCAAAAGAGAGTGTCAGGGGAAAAAGATGGAGGTACATAGAGAGAGAGAGGGTGTCAGGGAGAGAGAGGGAAAGACAGTGTCAGGGAGAGAGATACACTGACAGGGAGATAGAAGCAGTGTCAGGGAGAGAGAGATAGAGTATCAGAGACATAAATAAAGAGCAGCAAGAGGAGAGAGAGTGTTAGGGAGAGAGAGAGAGTGGGAGCGAGTGGGAGAGACCCTAACTGACACAGCTCAACTACAGGTCTCACATGGGGGATGGACTTCTTGGCATTAGGCCACACACCCTAAATGCCCGAGAATCACAGCACTGCTCTGGTTCCTAAAGCCATCCCTGGTAAGGTGTGTGTGTGTGTGTGTGTGTGTGTGTATGTGTGGGTGGGGGGAGGGGGGTAGTGTGCAGCCCCGTTCTGTGCTTATGAACTGGGCCTGGGAGCAGGAGGGGCCACATATTGCTTCTGCTGCTCAGTCTCTGCATTGCATGGAGGTCATGATGTGCAGTTTTTCAACTGACTGCACATTGTTCCTCCTGTACGTTGGTGCCTCTTGACACCCTCCCCTGTTCCGATGCCTCTGATAAAGGGTATTGTACCTGAATAACAGTGAGCTCTCAAAATAAATTCATGAATGTGGTATAAAGAGAATTTGTGTCCAAATCCCTTTTATTGCAGCGCTCTATACACACTGTCAAAGTCGAAAATATTACACACACAACACGTGCAAACACCACACAGAGTGGCCTCTGCGCGTGCGCGTTTTCACCGTATGTACGTACGCATACATGCATGCTGTGTACACTGGTTCACGAGCCTTGCGTATTGGCGCGTGGTATGAGTATATACGGTAGCATACGCATTTGCACAGAAAAGCTACAAAGACATATTCAATATCCAATTCATATAGTGCACAATTTACACATAGTTTCCACACACATTGCCAGCAAGTTACATTTACTCAAAGGGTAGAACAATAGAGTTATTCAGCTTTACAGGATGTGAGGGGACAGAGCAAGGTTAGGACTTAGTGTTTGGTATACAGATGTGCAGCATTTTGAGATCTACATTCCGGTTGTTATGTGCAGTGTATCGCATGTTTCTGCGCATAGATATACGCAGAATTGTAATATTCACAAATACTGAAAATACTGTACTATTGATATTCGACAAGAACCCGGTGGCAGAGACACACCTGGACAAAGCATTGCCCACTCATTCAAACCAACCTATGACCCCTCATGTACTGTAAATGACCTGCCCCTTGACCTATGGTAGAAGAGCTTACATTTCCCATTATATTGAATTTGGACCCATTGTATAAAAGAAAGGCTTCCTGACCAGGCTCAGTCTATTCTCTGATGCTCATCTTGTTAAGACTGAATGAGGCCTGGATCCAGGAGCGCTCGCGAACAAACGTATGTACTATTGGTTGTAGCTCTTCCCTGTATTACTGTTGTATCTTTACTTGTATCCTTTGAGTAAATATTGTTGATGCGTTGGACCACAACATAACATTTAACTACTGGTGTCGCATTCCATTCTTGTTTGGGGATAGGTGTATGCAGCCATAAGCGTCGCTGAATTGTGCGCATAGCGTGTCGGCATGTATACGCAACGTGCATATATATCCTAGCAGTTATTCGTTTACATTTAGCGGACGCAGAATCCCGAACCACCGTGTGATTAGGTATTGCTTTTCTTTGTAAATTAATCGAACTTTACAGTTGGGGGCTCTGTCCGTTTCATCTCACACTCGCCGACTTGCAGGGCCTAACAGACTTTGGTCTAACAACAAAAGGGTGGAGAACGCATCTAAAGTAAAACAATCTTGTTTTGTGTTAAAACTACCTAATGTTGTTAAACCACGTCTGTCCTGTATAGTCTCAGAGGTGCTGGTGCGAACCGCGGGACAGCAAGGAAAAGCAGTTTTATTGTGTGTTATTTTTGGCACAATAACACGCACAAGCGTATAGATTCTTTGCATGTATTCTCATATTGTTGCCATAGGTTGTAATAGTCATTTTTAGATCTGCATAAAATCAGATAAGTCATTTGTTATACATTTATGGTATTTGTTTAGTGGGTATTTGTAAAAGCACATACAAAACTTGGTCCTGGCCTAAAAGTTTGGGCAGCATTCAATGGAAGTTATCCACGTGGGTAACTTTCAAGGTGTGTAGAGGAAAAGTGTATTGTGTATTAATCGCATAATAGAAGTTTGCATTTCATAAGGGAAGCTCCGTTCCTGCCTAAAAGTTTAGGTAGCACGTTGCGGAAGCTTTCCGGCACGGGACTTCTGGTGCTCAAAGGGAACGTGGAAGCATTCATATAACTACAACAATACAATACAAATAGTGTTTTATTATTATTATTGTATTGCTAGAGTTGGGTTAAACAGTGTGGCAAGCTGCGTGCAAAAATGTATGCAGCGATGCACACTTGTGTACGCAAGTATATACGTGCATAGTACAATAGTACGTGGATGCGTATATAGCGACGCGCGGGTACGCACGTGGCACTAGAGAAGGGAAACGTGAGTGCGTACTTATGCAAGCGGAAGTTAGCCACATAATAGAAGTCAGTTTTAAAGGTGGAAAAAAAGGATTATAGTTGAACACTAACAAGTAATTATCCAACTGTAGACAGATTACTGAAAATCTTATTATAAGTGTAGTACCTCTGGGACAAGTTATCGACCAAAGACAGTGATTTTTTTTCTGTACAGAAAATCTAAAAGTGTGGGGGTGTTGAAAGTAAGTGTGAGTGGATTGAACCAGGACAAAGCGGGATCTCATCGGTGAGGCACAGAGTTAGCAGAGGCTCGGTGGCGTGAAGGTTAGCCACCTTACGTATTAATTGGTATTTGAGGCACGTAGTGTGTGTGTTTTTTTTCAAGGTAAAACGTGCAGAGGAGCGTGATATATATTGACCAAAGGGTTGTTGTTACGCTCCGGCTGTGGAGCGCAGCTTGTGAATTCGACTCCCGTGATCGTAGGGCGTATAGATAACAAGTATCTATAAGCTGTGTGATTGGACCGCACGTCTGTGTGTGTGATACGCGGTGCAACGTGATACCATTTGCGTAATTTCATGCAATTGCGTCATCATACGCGCTGTGTGAAGCATACGCAGACGTGATTTGTGTAAAGTAAAGGAATTTTCGCTGACTGTCTCTCAGGAAATCTTCCTGGTGGACATTCATTGGAAAGGGTGATCGATAAGTTGTTTCTCACCCAACCAAATTCCAGTGGATAGAAACCCAAAAGTAGCAGGCCTGTAACCTCCACTGAAAAAGGAGGGGTATTAATTTATTGCTGTTAATACTTCAATACTTCCAGTGCTGAGGGGTCTGGTAGGGGCCTAGTCTGGGTACGCGGGGGTCATACTGGAGTGGACCATGGTACTGGCCAGCGGAGGCAGGAGCGGGTGAAAAGTGCTTGGTAAGGAACTTTTCACTGTTGTCTCGTGTGGGCCATTTGGTGTGTTGTGAAAAAAGCCCACAATAAGAGCCAAATGGGCATGCAAGAGGCGTTCAGGAGCTAGGGTTCAGGCTGAGGAGCAGAGACCAAGAGGGTGCGCTCAGTATATTATGAGTAGAAAGTATGGTCCCTACACGGAGTCTTTTTGTGATGCATGCATACGTATGACTGTTGAAGACGGGGCATCATTTCCTAGGGTTGGTAGTTTTGAACCAAACGTGCTGCAAAATGTTAGAAATAGGATATGTCTGATAAATTCCAAGAAACAAAGGATCAGGCATAACGACTGTTTGAACATATGACAAAAAGAAGGAGAAATGCCAAGGGAGCTTGCTCGTGTAGCAAGTTCCAAACCAATCAGGAATGTGAATGCGAGTGCACCACCACCGCCATATGTCGATGGAGAGAAGGCTACTACAACCAATAGCATACCAGGGAATAATTGGGAGACACTTACAAATTGTATTAACCCTAACCCATGCAAATTGTACCCTGTCCTAAGTTCTTCCAAAGGTTGTAGTTCAGAGGAGGACGACGAGCCCAGCCTGATCTCAGCTCTCTCTCAGGCAGCCACCATGCAGAAAACTCAGGTGGGCACGGCCCAACCAGTAAGAGCAGTGGCGGTGTCTTCCACTGGAGGGATGGGAGAGATCATAGCCACCGGTAAGAATGGGACTATTCATTACGCAGAGACCGTAGCCCCCCGCACTGAGACAAACAGGAGTGAAGTGGTTGGGTTAAACCATGTCCGGGTAATAGCAGTTCCCAATGGGAGTAACTCCCATCAGGAATAATGCAATGTATTGCCCGTGGTCCAGGTCGGAACTGCGGTCAATCATTTCAGAATTCCCCCATCCCAGGAAAGATTTAGCCGGATACCAGAAATTTATTAAGGATCTGGGTAATGCCCACGAACCTACCAACAAAGATTGGCAGACAGTGTTAAGAGCATGCCTACCCCCCAATATTGACACCCAAAAATGTATCGCAGATTGTAAGATAGAGGCAGACAGTCCTCTGACTGATGAATACAATCAGGAGAATGTAAGTCAGATTATCATACAACTAAGATTGTATTTCCCCACAATTGTAAAATGGAGTAAAATTTTCACTATCAAACAGAAAGAAAGTGAACTGGCATCCAAACATTTTCATAGAGCCTTGCAAGAGATGGCTAAATACACTGGGGTAGAAGATATAAAGAATGATGCGAACCACAGGGAGGTGGCTGTCTGTGTGTTAATGGACGGACTCAAAGAGGCATTAAAAGTCAGGGTACAGACTTCTTTGCCTAACTGGAGAGGGGTTACTGTAGATGCACTGAGAGAGTCTGCTATTGAGCATGACAAAAATATCCTCAAACACAAAGAACAACAGGGAGAAAGGTTGATGACGGCTCTGGAAAGCCAACCTATACAACCTACCCTACAGGTGTTTGAAGAACCAAGAAGGAGAGTAAGTAGGTATTACACTTGTGGGAGAGAGGGACATTACTCCAGGGACTGTACACTGAACAGACCACAAGCCCCTAGATATGAGCCACGTACACAGAACTATCCAACACATAGACGGGACCAAGGGACATATAGAAGGGATTTTGAGCCACATAGAGGGGAGACACATAGATTTCCCCCAAGGAGGGATGGGCAGTCCTCCAATTCATCCCAGTTACGTCCCTTACATATGATAGCTGCCAACGCCCTACGGGGAAAACAACAATACAGACAACAGGAAGGGGGTCACACCTGTATCTTACAGCCAGTGAGGTTGACCAATAGCCTCAGAGACTAATCTTTCTTGTAGATACATGGATGGCCAGATCTGTACTAACCACACCAACAGGAGTAATGACCATGAGAGTACAATGGGAGTAACGGGAAAAGTGCAACAGTATCCTTTGACTAGACCTGCAGAGGTTATGATAGGGCCCTTGCATACCAAACATTCATTCTTGTTGGTTGCATTGGCCCCGACTAATCTACTTGGCAGAGATTTATTATGTAAAATGCAGTGTGTCATATATTGTACCCCTGAGGGTGTGTTTTTAGATATCCCTGAAGGCCATGCACAGGAAGTACAAGATATGATAGACAAACCTCAAAGGCTAATGATGCACTCTACTGTTCTAGACACATGTCCATCACAGGTAGAGGAAATTATCTCACTAATATCGGGTTCCTTATGGACTAAAGATGGACAGGACACTGGATTGATGGCAAATGTAGCCCCAGTAGTAGGGCAAATAAAGGATGGCAGGATAGCTCCAAAAATCCCTCAGTATCCGCTGAAACCAGAGGTAGAATTAGGAGTATACCGTGTCATAGAAGGGGCTGCTACAGCAGGGCATCCTAGTCAGGACGTCCAGCACAGCCAATAGTCCCATCTTCCCTGTGAAAAAGAGTGGGGGGAGGGCTTACAGGCTAGCGCAGGATTTCAGGGGGATAAACAATATAGTCGAGAGCCAATTCCCCGTAGTGCCCATTCCAGCTGTCATCCTCATGCAAATTCCCTCTACCTCCAAGTACTTCACTGTGATTGACCTTTGCTCTGCTTTCTTTTCTGTTCCTCTTCACCCCGACAGCCAGTACCTCTTTGCCTTCTCTTACAGGGGAGTACAGTACACCTGGACCCGTCTCCTCCAAGGTTTCATTGACAGCCCAAGTATTTTCTCCCAAGCCCTACATGACTGTTTGCAATACTTTCAACCTGAATGGGTCGGTGCTGATACAATATGTTGATGACTTGTTGTTATGCACTGATTCATTTGAGTCGTCCCTGGCAGACACTAAACAGCTTCTGTTTCACCTCTCCCAGACAGGACATAAGGTTTCTAAGGATAAATTACAGTTGTGCCGGATAAAGGTTAAATACTTGGGACACTTCTTGACACAAGGACTAATTCACCTGACCACAGACAGGATACAGGCCATCCGTAACATGCCTCTGCCGCAGACTCAGCAACAGATTTACACATTTCTAGGAATGTGTGGGTATTGTCGGAATTGGATTCCAGGGATCTCTATTCTGGCACTACCACTACAAGAAATGGTCTCTTCGAGCAAACCAGAACGGGTCTCTCATACTGAGGAGTCCGAACTGGCGTTTGAGAGACTAAAAGAGTGCTTGTCAAAAGCACCAGTATTGGGGATGCCAGACTATGAGAAACCTTTTGAGTTATACGGTACCGAAAGTGCTGGGTGCGTGGCAGGGGTTCTAACACAGAAACATGGTGATGCCAGCAGACTGGTAGCCTACTACAGTGCACAGCTGGACACTGTAGCACGGTCTCTCCCCACTTGCCTACGAAGTGTTGCTGCCATAGCTTTGTTGGTAAGTAAAAGTGAAGACGTAGTGTTAGGACATGACCTGACAATCCATACACCTCATGCAGTATCATCCTTGCTAACTCCGCCTAAACTAGACATGACTCATCCGCTCGGTTTACAAAATGGGAACTATCACTGATGACCCCTGTAAACATCGCCATAAAAAGGTGTAGCATACTAAATCCTGCAACTTATTTGCCAAGTGTGCCTTGTCATGCATAAAGGGTGGAGGATGAGAACAATGGTGAAGGAGGATTTAGTACAGGCACTGATATGCATGATTGTATGGAATACTTGAAACAGACCTTCACTGCGAGACCTGACATTAGTGACAACCCACTAGAAGTCGTAGACCTTACCTTTTACACTGATGGTAGTGGTTACAGACAGATGGACTCAGGAAACCTGTGCACTGGATACGCAGTTGTAGATGATGAAGGTATTATAGAAGCTGAACCCTTTGGTCCACTTCACTCAGCACAAGTCGCTGAGCTAGTAGCACTAACCAGAGCATGTGAGTTGGCAAAGGGTAAGTCAGCTAATATATACATGGACGCTAGATATGCTTTTGGAGTGGTGCATGATTTCGGGGGCCCTGTGGCGCCTCAGAAATTTCATGACGGCAGCTGGCACACCTGTGGCACATGCGTCACACATCAAAAGACTGCTGGCGGTCATACAGGAACCTGATGGAGTGGCTGTTATCAAGTGTAAAGCACACACTTACAACCAAGACCCAATTTCACTTGGTAACAGCCGGGCAGACGAAGCTGCTAAATCAGCAGCAAGCGCCACCATACAAAGCACCACCACACAACTGATGACATTCAATACAGTAAATACACAACAGTTAATTGAAATGCAAGATTTGTGTTTCCTACAGGAGAAGGCGGTCTGGAAGGCAAAGGGATATGGTCAGGAGTCCTCAGGACTTTGGAGAGATGGACAAGGTAAGCCAGTGGCCCCCAGGGCATATCTCCCAAGCCTGGTCTGACTCATCTGGGCAAGGAAGGTATGTGCAAATTGGTAAGAGCCTACTGGAGTACACCAGGGTTCTCTTCTCAGGCAAGCAATAAAGCAATGACATGTCTTACTTGCTTGAGGAAGAATATTGGAAAAACAATACTGACAGAGCCATCCCATATCCCTCCTACAGACGGACCTTTCCAGGTAATACAAATCGACTTTATACAGCTACCACCCTGTAGGAATTTGAAATATGATTTGGTATGCACTGATGTCTTCTCGAACTGTGTAGAGGCTTTTCCTGCCACCACAAATACTGCTGTGTTTACCGCAAAGAAAATTGTGCAGGAATTTGTGTGTAGATATGGTATCCCTAGGATTATTGAAAGTGATAGGGGTACCCATTTTACAGGTGAAGTCTTTCAGGTCATGTGCAAACTTATGGGCATTAATAGTAAGCTACATACTCCCTACTGGCCACAGGCCAGTGCGAAGGTGGAGAGAATGAATAGCACTATTAAACATATGCTGAGCAAAGTGATGGCTGAAACTGGACTATTGTGGCTGGAAGCACTGCCACTAGTGTTGTACAGCATCAGAACCACTCCCAGGTCACCGCTTAACCTATCACCCTTTGAAATTATTTTTGGACGACAGCCCCATGTAATGATAGACCCCCAGGATGATCTGAAATGCAATAATTAAATGACTGAGCAATATATGGTTAGGATGAGCCAGTAATTGAGAAACCAGCAAAGGAATTTGAAACTGGCGATTCCTGACCTACCAAACAGTAATAGTCATGAAACTGAACCTGGGGACTATGTGATGATTCGAAATTTTCTACGCTCAGGTTGCCTAATAGACAGGTGGGAAGGACCGTATCAAGTTTTGTTGACCAGCACGACAGCACTGAAGGTTGCATAGAGAGAGACTTGGGTCCACTCATCCCACCGCAAGAAGGTCACTAACCCTTAGAAAACTCGTGAGAAAGAGAAAGGTGAAGAAAACCTGATATCACTGGAGAATCTGTTCCGGGAAAGCTAAAAGGCAGGACTGTTGAAAGTACACCTGAGTGTGGTGAAAAGCAAAATCAAGGGCTGTTGTCTTAATTTTTTTTATTTTCTCTCTCCAAACAACCCCCCCTCTTCATTTTTTTCTTCCCCTTTTTCACTACCTAAATGGATCCATATCAAGAGACTGTATTCCGGATTTTTCTTGTGATTCTATTTTTGATCAGGACAATTTGTTTTTGTGAGGGCCCCTGAGAAGTCGAGCAAGGATCTGGAATGGGTTCTGATGAAGAGGATGAATTTGTAGGACCCCAGGATCAGTCCATCACTTTGGTCAAAGTTGGTATAAGTAAGAGATCTGGTAGTCACGGAGCTCAGAGGCAATGTGAAGGGTTATTGTCTGATGAATACTGCATACGTAAGTACTGCGATAACATAGTCGAAGATGGGTGCATCCAGAGATGTCAGTCAAACAATAATATCAATACTGACGGACATCCTTTGAGTGACTATCACTCAGTGGGTACGGTCTTAAACCAAACAGAATGCTGGGTGTGCTCACAAGTACCTCAAGGACAGAGTAAATCCAGATTAGTGCCATACCCATTAACAGTAAATGAGGTACTCGAATTCCATGGGGAGAGACCGGTGGACAGGAAATACAATATATCTAGACGCCCTAGCCTAAAGCTCCACCAGTACCACATAGATAGATCACTACTGTGTTTCAACATAAACAATTTACGGAAACCAGGAAATTGGGAAGTGACTTTTAACAATCATACAATGACCTTCTCACACAGAGCTGATAAAAAACCCATCAACTCTGAACTAGTACGTTGGATAGCCGCATTTGGGAGGTACTTCTGATACAAGTATACACGTGGGATCAAAACCATGTGTACAAGTGGCTTACTCCGAGCTCTGAAGGGTTGTATTACATAGGCAGAGTACTACCAGAAATCATGACCATTGCACATGACAAAATTAAAGATATTCACTGCAGCGCCCCACCTCCTTATACTCACACCCACTACGAACACATTTTCAAGAGACACCTCATAGACAGGAGAGAGCTTGCAGCCTCTAATTTGATCCATGAATCCAACGGGATTCAGATTCTTCTTGCATTAGATATCACCAATACTGCCAGAGGAATTATAAATTATAGGTATATCCATGCGCTAGCGAACTTGATAGATAATATCACTGAGATGTATGACGACACCTTCAGGTATACTGGTAGGGAACTACAGGCCTACAAGAAGGAACTGGTCCAACACAGGATGGTCTTAAATTACGTCACGGCCGTGACAGGTGGGTATTGTGTTACTTTGGCGACTCAGTATGGTGTGAAGTGCTGCACGTATATTACGAACAGTACTGAGGACCAACGGAGATCATTGATTAAAAGATGGACGAGATCTTGCAGTTGAAATGGGAGTTTAGAAGCAAACACAATCTCACTTTAGTGGCTGTGGGTAATGAATTGACTGGATGGGCCTCATGGTTAAACCCACTCAAGTGGTTCTCTGGGTTAGGAGAGTGGGCACAAGGTATGATTGCAAATGTGGGAAAGTTTCTCCTCTGTATCCTGGGTGTTGTCATAATTATCAGCCTGATATTTAAATGTGTTCAAATTTTAATGCAGCGGAAAAGGCATAATACAAATGTGATGAGCCTAAGGAGCAGGTGTGTTGTAAATGCGGCAGATCTGGTATACGGTCCAACGAAAGAGACAGTGCTGTGACAGAAATGTAAATGAATTTCATGGCATGTTTCTTTCACCATTCTTTTATGTTTCTCTCACCCTCTACCCAGCAGAATTTCTACCGAATCCAGACATCAGTGTGCAAAGACATAGGTACATGTATGTATGCAACGTTCGTTCAAATCAGACATCTTAGGCTATAGCACTGTCCCAGCATACTCTATAGGTTAAATGTTGTCCCACACCCAATCAGTGGTCCCTTGGTCACCGAGTGCATATAGAGGATGTCTCGTCCTCCTCCCTGTCTTCCCCATCCATAGTCAGTGTCTGATTTGCGAAATAAGTACATAAATGTGTCTAGATCACCCGTTATGTGTTTTGAAATATTTTGTTAGTGATTTATGACAGTTATTGTTCACTGTCAAAGGGTGGACTGCCGAAGTTGAAAATATTACACACACACCACATGCAAACACGCACGCTACGTACACTGGTTCACGAGCCTTACGTATTGGCGCGTGGCTTGAGTATATACGGTAGCATATGCATTTGCACAGAAAAGCTACAAAGACATATTCAATATCCAATTCATATAGTGCACAATTTACACATAGTCTCCACATTGCCAGCAAGTTACATTTACTCAAAGAGTAGAACAATAGAGTTATTCAGCTTTACAGGATGTGAGGGGACAGAGCAAGGTTAGGACTTAGTGTTTGGTATACAGATGTGCAGCATTTTGAGATCTACATTCCGGTTGTTATGTGCAGTGTATCGCATGTTTCTGTGCATAGATATTTGCAGAATTGTAATATTCACAAATACTGTAAATACTGTACTCTTGATATTCGGCGGGAACCCAGTGGTGGAGACCTGCAAGCACACCTGGACCAAGCATCACCCACTCATTCAAACCAACCTATGACCCCTCATTTACTGTAAATGACCTGCCCCTTGACCTATGGAAGAAGAGCTTACATTTCCCATTGTACTGAATTTGGACCCATTGTATAAAAGAAAGGCTTCCTGACAAGGCTCAGTCTATTCTCTGAAGCTCATCTTGCTAAGACTGACTGAGGCCTGGATCCGGGAGCACTCGCGAACAAACGTATGTACTATTGGTTGTAGCTCTTCCCTGTATTACTGTTGTATCTTTACTTGTATCCATTGCGTACATTTTGTTGATGCGTTGGACGACAACATAACATTTAACTACTGGTGTCGCATTCCATTCTTGTTTGGGTATAGGGTGTATTCAGCCACACGGGTCGCTGCATTGTACACATAGCGTGTCGGCGTGTATACGCAACGTGCATATATATCCTATCGGTTATTCATTTATGTTTAGCGGCCGCAGCGGCCCGATCCACAGTGTGATTAGGTATTGCTTTTCTTTGTAAATTAATCAAACTTTACAACATAGATAGGTAGATAAGTATATATATATATATATATATATATATATATAAAGTGGGAAGGGACATCATAGCATGTGCTTTTTCTGGGATCAATTTTGTTATGCCCCTTCCCCACGAGGCATGCGCCTTATGTTCCTATTGGAAAAATGTAGGTGGGGGGCGCCAATTCTCTTTCTGGCATAGGGCACCAAAAAGTCTTGTTACAGTTCTGGCCTTATGGACCGTGTTTGAGAACCTCTGAACTAGAGGTCACATGATATGTTATTGGCCAATGATCGCACATACAATTTTAAAAGAGGAAAATCAGATTTGAAGCAACAATTTTTTTTATAGAAAATTACCACATCTGCAAACTCTATCAATACATCTCTGGCATGAGTTAAATTTCTAATTGACCAAGAAGATAGTAAAAACATGTTTCGAACAAAATAAAACATTTCCTTATTGCTAGAGAAATAAAAAAGTAAAAAACTTCTTAACACAGTATGCAGTAATACAGCACATTTTTTTGTCTTTCTTATATATTTTCATTTAATATCAATTAAGTGGGATTAAGTGCCATTTCATAAAACATTCCTGATGGTGATGCACACACTCTTATACCAGAAGAATTAATTTGAAAATCATGTAGAACATTATTTCCGTGTTTCATTTTTCCAAGAATTAAAATTCTTTAGCTGAGGAATGTTATGCATCTGTAACTAGCTATTTTGTGGAAAATGTGGAGTTTATTGTTGGTTAGATAGTTAAGGTTAATAAAACTGACATCTGTAGGCAAGGGACAAAACAACATCAATGTGCTCTTGCAAAGATATTCTGTGCAAGCTCAGAAATATTAAATACAACAGATAGAAGTCTTAGCAGCCGAACAGGGACATTTACAGCCTAGCACCAAGAAATGTGCGCTTTGTTCTATAACAATGGCATTAAACATTCAAATGGGCGATTACTTATTTATTTGTAAAAGTGGGAGATTAACATGCAAAACAAATAAAAAGGCACAAACATTCCTAGCATAAGTCTTTCTAGAATGTAGGCTCCTTGGGGATGATTTACTAAAGTCCAGTTTTAGAAAACCAAACATGTTTTGCCAAGTTTATATGTGGTTTAGAAAACTAAAGGCCAGCCCGCACATAAAATAGCATGTTGTGAAACTGTAATGTAGGACTTTGCCACCCTGATTTTTCTGAAGAAGCAACCCAGGCTTCTCAGCATTAGGTCTGCTCTCTATGTAAGGGTTTGAACCAACGATCGGGTTTCTCCAAAATGAATTCTCACTTGCAGGTTTCAACTGAAAACTGCACCCAGTATCAGGGCCGACAACAAAAATCTTGTGGCCCGGTACAGTAATATCTCTGGGACCCCCTCAGATTATATATAAGCCACTCTTACTGTGGGGAAAGACTCACCTGTGCTGCAAACCCTAGTATCTAGACCCAAACACCACACAGCAGGTACCATGCGGCCCTCACCAGAAAAGGCCGGCACAGGGCACGGGGATCCTGGCCAGGAAAGCTGCTGCCATGTCCCACAACTAAGCTGGACCAGGAAGAGCGGGTGCACACTCGCGCCACGCAGTCACTGTGTGTGAGATGCTCCTGTCACTACGCCTACAGCTCGCTTCCTTATTTGTCATGAGCCACCGCTGTGGCTCATTCTTGTTTGCATTCTGTTTCTGTTTTTATGTTCACATTCCAGGTTTTCTCATGTACCTGTTCAGGCCATTATGTGGTGAGTCTGTGTAACTGCAGCCTGTCTCCTGTTTGTGTGGCCTGTTGCAGTCTCACCTGTCAGATAATTAGACCATTATTACCTTGTGTCTGGCTTCCAGCCATACTGATTGGGGCTTGCTTTCTTTATTATCCAGCCTGACCCTCACCTGATGCCGGTGATAGATACATGTTCCTGTTTGTACTAGTGTCCAGGCCTTGTCCTATGGTGCAATCGGTGCTGTAAAACTACTTGTTATATCCTGTCTGGTTGGAATCCTGTGTACCCAGTTCTGACAGAATCCTGAGTTCATTACCAGTCACCTGAGTTGCCAGCTCATATGAGATCCTGTCTGCCTGTGAAGAACCCGTGGCTAGGAGACCTTGTCAGTTTGGTACCTGACCAGAACTAGCTGGCCTTGTATTCAGGCTTTTGTGGAGTTTCCACACAGACACTGCTTGCCTGTATTTCTGTATTATAACATATTTGGGCATTGTTGCTTTCACAGTTTATTTAGTTGCTTATAACACCTTTGAGCATTGTTGCTTTCCCAGTTTATAAAGTTGCATATAACATCTCAGAGCATTGTTGCTCTCAAAGTCTTAGTCAGGTTTCCTCTTGTTCACTCTCAGTCTTGGTTGGTGCCTTGTTATCTCGTAAGACCTGGGGCCATCGGAGTCTGGGCGGACCTAATTCGCAATTTCAAATGCGGCTGCTATAGTAGAAGACTAGCATCGCAGGTGCCAACCGACCACTAGGAGGAATAACAGAGTCACTGGCTAGAGTAGATCATAACACTATTTGGACAAGATGGCTCACATCACTGCCGGGCACTAAGTGGCGTATCCTTGGGGCTCTTCTAAGTCTTGGGTCCCAGTACAGGTGTCCCCTTTGACCCCCCCTCTCACCAGCCCTGCCCAGTATATGGCTGATTTTGTGAGAGACACCTATTACTTCCATAGCCAGATTAAGGTGGGGATGCTGGACATACTGTATCCCGGATCCCCTTTTGTCAGGGGCCCCCCAGCCAAAGCACACTGACATCACTAGCTTTCCCTCTCAATGAGAGAGCCAGAATGCAAGCAGGACAGTATGCAGTGCAGGCAGAGACACAGGAATATCATGTTTCATGAGCTACTGATGGAGCTTTTTGACCATAGGAGAGATAGAAGGGTGGAGACAGCTGTAAGTGACACAGGGATTGTCAAAGTCAGAAAAATATCTCTATACACACTGCCATATTTGCACCTTAATACACGTCCGCGCTGCGCATGCGTACGCTCTCCCGTGCGTGCGCATACTCACAGTCGCGGGCACCCGCAGGTGCACGGTATGCGTATTTACGGTAGAGTTTATGTGATCGTAGCGTGCGACTCAATCGTTACATATTTTAACTATATAATGTATTTTGTAGATCATGGTCCCTTTGATAGATTCTGAAAGTTTAGTTAATATAGCATGTTCCTGGACAGAGGGATCCCTCTTTGTATTGTACGAAGGGTCTAACAGGAGTCATACAGTGGTGTTTAGTACCCATCGGAAGAGTATTTAATTAGCAATATTCCGGTGTTGGTTTGGAGCGGATTAATCGCTCGTGCGAATAGTTATGGACATAAGAAGTTTATGTCCATTTACTATTATTTGCTCTTACTTAGCCATGCGGCGGGAAACCCAGTATCCCACCCACCTGAGCTGTTGGAAATCGTCACAGCCCACCTGTATGAATCAACCTATGACCTTTTGTTATAGTGCGAAGCCGAATTCCTGTGTCCAATGAACAATGAGATTGTAGGGACCATTGAATTGTATTGTGTGTGGGGCATAAATAGACAAGCCGATCACATCCAGCTCACTCTTCAATGGTTATCATTGCTGAAAATCGGGAGCTGGATGTCCAGAGGCGCATGTGATCGTTCCCCTTGTGCGTAAGTGTTTCTCCGCAACCATATTGTTCTTACTGTTATTGTGGGCCATCTCTCTCTCTCTCTCTCTTCTCCTCTTTCTCTCTTATTTTCCCTTAAAACATAATTGTATTGTATTGTATTTCCTGTGTAGTTATCTGGTTAGGTAGTCTATGTTATATTGTAGTGTATGACTTGTATTGTGTTAATTCTTTTGCAAGTATATCATTCATAATATATATATATTAGGCGTTGGACCCTAAGCCCAGGTATCTGTGTATTTCTTGTAGTGTTAAGTATTCACAGAGCGTCGGTGACGCTCAAACAGCTTTTAAGTTAATAAGGTTACACTAGGTTGCATCTACACCCTATTTCTACACTAAGGTTTTACTGCATAATATACTGTTTATGGTTTAGATATAAAGGTTTAACATTGTGAGCGTCAGCGCCGCTGGTGATCTCCTCGTGGTCCCGAGCGTCCGCTACGCTATAGCGAATCATTACGTTAGACGGCAGCCAATAGCGTGCCTGCCTGTGATCTCTTGGCCGTGAGCGAACGTGACGCTTGAGCGTCTCGACTACGGCTAAGCGATTGCTACGCAACGAGCGTACACTTACGGTACACCATACGTGAATAGCGTACAGTGTTCTTAGACCTCATAAAGGGTTTTATATAAGATAAATATTTAGCTTTATCAATTGGCGGCTCGCCCGTCCTTCACATATCTGCACTAGGTAATTTCAGCAGACATTATCCAGCAGCAAAGGGCGGGAGGTCATATTCCTCGTAGTGCTGTTTGGATAAGCGTCTGCTTCACTTAGTAAAGGGTGCTGAAGGAATCCGGGACCGGAGGTAAGAACAAAACGATAGTGTCTTTTTAAAACTGTTTATTTCTGTCTTGCGTACACACGCACGCATATCTGCATTTCTTTTCATTCGTGTATTTTCATATATCACTCTCCTGTTTGCCATTGTATAATTGATAAACGTACTAAGAGAGATTTGCCGCTATTTCATAGTTAAAGAGTAAAGGTAAGGTATAGAAATACACACAGCTCTACCTAAAGGTAAAAGGAGAGATTGGTGTGGTGTGCGGTAGATGATCGAGGATCATCTACATTGATAAACGTGTTAGTTGTGTTACGGTGGACAAAGACTGGTGTACACGTGTCTCTAACAAAGGGAGACTCGCGTACGCAAAGGCCGACGCACGCAGCGTAAATTACGCAACGGAGCGTCTGGGTACGCCCACGTAACTCAAGTCACACGATAGTGTTGATTTTTAAGTAACGCAACAGGCGATAAATAGCGCAACAGGCGATAAATAGCGCAACAGGCGATAAGTAGCGCAAATCTATTTTAAATTCGAAATTTAAATTAACAGATCCTTCTCCTAATTTGTAACACATCTGGTCTAAAGAGAAATTTCTGCGCAGAAATAGAAATAGAAACAAAAGTGTATATGTGGTGAGTGAGTGTTTGTTTTTACAATTTTGAGGATTGAACCAAAAGAAATCATCGAGTTCTCGTGAGGTACATACGTGTAAGTGACATTAACGGTGGCTAGGGAGGCATCCTTGGTTAAACATAAAATTTGAGCATTAGAGTATAGCAGACCAGGAGGTCATACTGTAGCAGACCAGGAGGTCATAACAGACCAGGAGGTCTAGGTACAGCAGACAAGGAAGTCCGCTATAGAGTCCACAGGCACAACACCAAAAAAAAAAAGGGTTGGTGCAACACCCATATAGGCCATACAAGCTCTTGCTGAAGGAATTCGCAGCCGCAATTTTCGATTCCGCTGGTCGCTCCGTACATAAGATTAGTTGCTTATGTGCTGAACGATTGTACCGCACGTAATTGTGTGCATTAGTAAACCTGACCGGTACTATTTGTGTACGAAGGTCATAAACGCTATTTGTACATTCTAACGTGATTTGTGTAATTTTTTATTTTTTCAAAAAGGGAAGTTCGCTGGTCACTCAGGAACTATCTGACAACCACACCTTTACTGGAAAGGGTTAATGCTCTGCGGATCACACTCACATGTTCCAGTAAACAAAGGTTAATAGGGGCCCTGGGTCGAGTACGCCAGCACTATATCAGTGTGATCAGGTCGTATTGGTCGGCGTGGGCGAGTGAGTGAGGTGCTCGGTAAACTTCACCGCCAACCTATCGTGAATATCTTGGTTTTTTGTAAGGTTCCGTAACACCTGCAAATTATGGGGGCCAGTTGTTCAGGAAGGGGGCGATCAACCTCGGTTCGGGTTGATTATATAAACCGACCAGTCGGGTCGGCAAGGTACGTAATGTGTGAAAAGTACGGAAGTCACACAGAAGCTTTATGTGATGAATGGGAGAGAATAACAGTACATGACGGGGAGAAATTCCCAAGAGTAGGTAGCTTCAGCACAGAAGTGTTAACGAATTTAAGGAGAAGGATATGTCTCATTAAATCAGCAAAGAGACGAATCAAGCATTATGATTATTTGCAGTTGTGGCAACAGGAGGGTGACATACAGAGAGGATTGGCTCAGGCGGCGGGATCTGGCTCGATCAGGAAACTGATAGTCACGGCCCCACCGCCACCATACATATCAGGAGAGAAATTGGTTGCGGAGAATGACGCACTAAGGTGTAACAAACAAACACTTAGCAACTGTGTAAATGTTAAAGATAATGTTAACCAATTAACCAATGCAAGTATTAACCCGTGCAAGTTGTACCCTGTTTTGAACTTTCCCCAGGAGTGTGATCAAGAGGACGAATCGGCAACAATATCAGCGCTCTCTCTAGCAGCCACCATATCAGAAACAACAGTAGGCACGGCCCAACCCATAAGATTAGTAACAAAGCCCCCTAGCGGAGGGACAGGTGAGGTCGTATCAACGGGTAAGTACGGCACCATACACTATGCTGAAACTATTTCACCACAAACTGCAGAATCTACACAGAATGATGTTGTTAGAATTAATCCTGTTAAGGTAATAGTAGTGCCAAATGGGAAAACGGACACTTCAGGAGTCACTCCTGTTAGGAACATCGCCATGTATAGCCCGTTTACCCGAATGGAATTAAGGACCATAGTGTCTGAATTCCCTGACCCTAGAAAAGATTTAGTTGCTAGCCAAAAATACATCAGAGACCTAGGAAACACTTTAGAGCCCAATAATAAAGATTGGCAAGTACTGCTAAGAGCTTGTTTACCCTCCAATGTCGACGCAACTCAATTTTTAGCTGACTGTGGATTAGATCAGGATGTACCTCTTACAGATGTGTACAACAAAGATAATGTAAAAAGAATAAGCTTACAGTTAAAGGAGTATTTCCCAGCGGTAGTTAAATGGAACAAGATATTCTCCATTAAACAAAAGGAGTCAGAAACAGCTGCAGAGTATTTTCACAGAGCATTATCAGAGATGGCAAAATACACAGGCATAGAGGACATTAAAACAAACATAAACCATCGAGAAGTAGCAGTATCGGTACTGATGGATGGTTTAAAAGAGTCATTAAAGACTAGGGTATAGACCACACAACCATGTTGGCGAGGTCTGTCTGTGGCTACTTTGAGAGAGGCTGCTATTGATCACGACCGGAATATCACCAGACACAGGGAGTCACAAGGTGATAAGTTAATGTCAGTAAGTATACAGGCCCTGACCACAAAACAGCCTGTGTTAATATCACCAAACCCTGTGGGTAAGTCAAATGTGGTAACATGTTATTTTTGTCACAAACAAGGACACTTTGCACGAGACTGTAGATCGAGAAATGTACAAAAATCTTATCAACCCCCTAGACAACGACACGACACACGACATTGGGATCAGGGTCCACAGAGACGGAGTTATGAGCCACATACAGGGGAAACAAAAAGATACCCCCCGAACAGAGACTGGCACGCCTCTGGTAGTTCCCAGCTAACTCCCTCACAAGTAGTTGCTGCCAGCGGGATTCAGGGAGGTCACTATACCCAATAGGGGTGTGGCCATACCTGTAATCTGCAGCCAGTAAAATTGATTGCAAGCCTTGGAAGTGAACCCAAAGTTGCAATTAATGTAGCTGGTAAATCATTAAACTTTCTTGTAGATACGGGGGCGGCCAAATCAGTGATAAATTCGACAGTGGGCATGAGAACCACTGGTAGGACAATTCCAGCCATGGGAGTAACAGGAGTAGTCCAGCATTACCCTGTTAGCAAACCAGCCGAGATTACAATAGGGCCTTTACATACCAAGCATTCCTTTTTGCTGGCTGCATCGGCACCGACCAATCTCCTGGGAAGAGACTTACTGTGTAAAATGGGGTGCGTCATTTATTGTACTCCTGAAGGTGTATTCTTGGACATACCTGAGAATCACGCTCAGGAAGTGCGAGACATGTTAGACTCTTTATCAAAATTAATGTCACATACCATTATGACAAATAGGACTCCCTCCCAAGTAGAAGAAATGACATCTCAGATACCAGAGTCACTTTGGACTAAAGATGGACAGGACACTGGATTAATGGCAAACGTAGCTCCGGTAGTTGTACAAGTAAAAGATGGTAGGATAGCTCCAAAAATCCCACAGTACCCTCTGAAGCCAGAGGTGGAGTTAGGAGTTTACCCAGTAATAGAGCGCTTGCTACAACAGGGCATTCTGGTAAGAACGTCCAGCACTGCCAATAGTCCCATCTTCCCTGTGAAAAAGAGTGGGGGGAGGGGTTACCGGCTAGTGCAGGATCTAAGGGGGATTAACAAAATAGTTGAGAGTCAGTTCCCCGTAGTGCCAAATCCAGCTGTCATCCTAATGCAAATCCCTCCCACTGCAAAATTTTTCACTGTTATTGACCTCTGCTCCGCTTTCTTTTCGGTACCTCTGCACCCTGACAGCCAATATTTGTTTGCATTTACATACAGAGGAGTCCAATACACATGGACTCGATTACCACAAGGATTCATAGATAGTCCAAGTATATTTTCTCAGGCTTTGCATGATTGTTTACAGTCTTTCCAACCAGAGAGTGGATCAGTATTAATACAGTACGTGGATGATCTACTACTGTGTTCTGATTCATTGGAAGCATCCCTGAAGGATACGAAACAGCTCCTGTTTCATCTTTCAGACACAGGACACAAGGTTTCCAAAGACAAGTTGCAATTATGCCAAACTAAGGTAAAATATTTGGGACACTGTCTAACACAAGGACTGAGACACCTGACCGCTGATAGAATTCAAGCAATTAGAGACATGACTCTGCCACAAACCCAGCAACAGATCAGAACATTTTTAGGAATGTGTGGGTATTGCCGTAATTGGATCCCAGGGTTTTCCATTCTAGCGTTACCCTTGCAGGAGATGGTCTCCTCAAACAAACCTGATCGGATTTCGCATACAGACGAGTCTGAGATGGCATTTGAGAGACTTAAACAGTGCCTAACGCAGGCACCAGCATTAGGTATGCCAGACTATGGGAAACCCTTTGAGCTATACGGAACAGAAAGTGCTGGTTGCGCGGCAGGCGTACTAACCCAAAAGCACGGTGATGCCAGCAGGCCAGTAGCATATTACAGCGCTCAGCTAGACACGGTAGCGCGATCCCTCCCCACATGCTTGCGAAGCGTTGCTGCGATAGCATTGCTAGTAACGAAAAGCGAAGATGTAGTGCTAGGTCACAACCTCACAATTCATACACCACATGCAGTGTCAGCCTTGCTGAATTCTGCCCAAACCAGGCACGTCTCATCAGCGCGGTTTACAAGATGGGAATTGGCACTAATGGCCCCCGTAAACATCACCATAAGGAGATGCAGTGCATTAAATCCTGCAACATATCTCCCAGGTGTGCCTGGACAGGCACAAAGGGTGGAGGATGAGAGTGGTGGGGAAGGAGGATTTAATACAAAGGAAGACACACATGATTGTATGGAATATTTGACCCAAAATTTTACCGCAAGGCCTGACATCAGTGACAACCCACTGGAAGATGTAGAACTTACGTTCTACACGGACGGTAGTTGTCATAGACAGTCAGACTCGGGAGACTTGTGTACTGGATACGCAGTCGTAGATGACCAAGACACCACAGAAGCGGAACCGCTAGGCCCACCTCACTCAGCCCAGGTTGCTGAACTGGTCGCCCTAACCAGAGCATGTGAATTGGCTAAGGGCAAATCAGCCAATATCTACACCGACTCTAGATATGCATTCGGGGTAGTCCATGATTTCGGAGCCCTATGGCGCCTCAGAAACTTCATGACAGCAGCTGGTACACCGGTAGCGCATGCAGCTCACATAAAAAGGCTTCTAACAGCGATACAGGAACCCGACAGAGTGGCTGTTATCAAATGTAAAGCACACACATATAGCCAAGACCCAGTATCACTTGGTAACAGCCGAGCAGACGAAGCTGCTAAGTTAGCAGCTGGTACCCCCAGACAGACAGACACCACACAACTGATGGTATTTAATACCATCAACACACAGAAGTTGTGTGAGATGCAAAATTTGTGTTCCACACAGGAAAAGGCAGTCTGGAAGGCAAAAGGATATGACCAGGAGTCCTCAGGACTCTGGACGGATGGACACGGTAAACCAGTGGCCCCCAGAGCATACCTTCCATGTTTAGCTGAGGCAGCTCACGGGCTGACTCATCTGGGCAAGGAAGGGATGTGCAAGTTGGTAAGAGCATATTGGTGTGCCCCAGGATTTTCATCTCATGCGAGTAAAAGAGCAATGTCATGCCTTACCTGTTTGAGAAAGAACATCGGAAAGGCAATACCTACAGAACCATCTCATATCCCACCTGCCGACGGCCCTTTCCAGGTAATACAGATTGACTTTATACAATTACCCCCTTGTCGAAATTTGAAATATGTACTTGTTTGTATAGATGTTTTCTCAAATTGGGTCGAAGCATTTCCGGCGGCCACAAATACAGCTATGTTTACTGCTAAGAAAATTGTGCAGGAATTTGTATGTAGATATGGTATCCCTAGAATTATCGAAAGTGATAGGGGTACCCATTTTACAGGTGATGTCTTTCAAGGAATGTGTAAATTGATGGGAATTGATAGCAAGCTGCACACTCCATACCGTCCACAGGCGAGTGCGAAAGTGGAAAGAGTGAACAGCACTATTAAAAATAAACTGAGTAAAGTGATGGCAGAGACAGGATTGACATGGCCAGAAGCTTTACCCATTGTACTGTACAGCATCAGAACCACTCCCAGGTCCCCTCTTAATCTGTCTCCCTTTGAAATCTTGTTTGGTCGACAACCGCATGTTATGATTAACCCTCAGGATGATTTGAAGTGTAACAATGAAGTGACTGTAAAATACTTGATTAACATGAGTAAACAGTTAAGGAATCAAAATGATAATCTGAAGTTGGTGATTCCTGATTTACCAGATAGTAATTGTCATGACATTGAACCTGGGGATCATGTAATGATACGGAATTTTCTACGCTCAGGTTGCCTTATTGACAGATGGGAAGGACCATACCAGGTCTTATTGACTAGCACTACAGCATTGAAGGTTGCTGAGAGAGAGACTTGGGTTCATTCGTCCCACTGTAAGAAGGTTGCTGATCCAGAGAGGTCCCGTGATAAGGAACAGACGGTAGAGGTTGTATCACTGGAGTGTCTGTTCCAGGAGGATTGAGGCGGCACCTGAGCATTGAAAATCACAAGACCAAAAGCAGTTGTCGATCCCCTGTTCCCTTTTATTGTTTTTCTCCAACTTCCCATCCCCTCTCCCTCAAATTATTTTTTTCCCCCTTCTCATTCTTCTCTGTTTCCTCCTACAAGATGGACTTGCCCCAAGAGACTGTGATCCGGATTTTCCTGTTGACCATGATGTTGACCAGAGCAGTCTGTTCCGGCGAGAGTACCATGGAGGTCGAGAGAGGTTCTGGAATGGGTTCTGATGATAAAGATGGAGGCGTAATTTTCCAAGAACAACTTAACCAACAAGTAAAGGCGAGTATCAGAAAACGATCCGATAGCATTGACAATAGAAGGAATTGTGAAGGATTGTTAGCTGAAGAAAACTGTATCTGTAGGCTCTGTGACAACGTAGTGGAGGACGGGTGCATCAAGAAATGCCAATCCAGTTTTAATATCCATATGGACCGGCATCCATTGAGTGACTATCACTCCTTAGTGGGTAGTGTGTTAAATAAAACAGATTGTTGGGTATGCTCTCAAGTACCTCAAGGTCATAGCAAATCAGGGCTAGTACCATTTCCTTTAACGTTAGGGGAGGTACTTGAGTTAAGTGGTGGGAGACCGGTGGACAGGAGGTTTAATATCTCCAGCCCTCCTAGTTTGAAGCTCCACCAATACCATGTGGATAGGTCCCTATTATGTTTTAACATCTCCAATCCCCGAAAGCCAGGAAATTGGGAAGTGTCATGGAGTAACCAAACCATGACCTTTTCGCATAGAGCAGATAGAATGCCTACAGATACAGAGCTTATACGCCACATAGCCAGTAGAGGAAAATCTTTCCGATATAGGTATACCTTAGGAAATAGGACTACGAGAGTTGGAGAGGTATCACCAGGATACTGTGCACATATCGTACAACCTGATACGTGTACTAAGCAGATGGAAGAATTAGGGTTAGGAGATTTCACATGGAAGGTGTGTAATATGGTTATGTCCTACTCCGTCCCATATGTTCTCCCCGATGATGCATATTTCATATGCGGGAGAAAGGCGTATAAGTGGCTTGCCCCAAACTCTGAAGGATTGTGTTATATTGGAAAAGTACTGCCTGAAGTAATGACTGTATCACATGACAAAATGAAAGACATACACCGTGTTGCCCAAACTCCTTATACTCACACCCATTACGAGCACGTAGTTAAACGGCACCTGATAGAAAGAACAGAGCATCCGGCCTCTGACATGATCCATGAATCCACCGGGATTCAGTTTCTAATCACGTTAGACATCACTCGCACCGCCAGAGGAGTGTTGAATTATAAATACATATCTGCGCTTGCAAATTTGTTAGATAATATCACTGAAATGTATGATGACACGTTTAGGTATACTGGAAGAGAACTTCAAGCTTATAAAACAGAACTGGTACAGCATAGAATGGTTCTTAATTACCTCACAGCAGTGACAGGCGGATATTGTGTCACACTGGCAACACAATACGGCGTGAAATGTTGCACATATATTACGAATAGCACCGAGGACCCGGTCGAGGTCATAGACCAAAAGATGGACGATATTCTCCAACTGAAGTGGGAATTTCGCAGGAGACACAATCTCACTCTTGCTGCTGTAGGTAATGAGCTGACTGGTTGGGTGTCATGGTTGAACCCGCGAAATTGGTTCTCTGGTTTAGGAGACTGGGCTCAAGGAGTCATAATGGATGTTGGGAAGTTTCTCCTATGTATCTTAGGTGTTATCATAACGATTGGCTTGATATTTAGATGCGGTCAGGCTTTAATGAAGTGCAATCGTCGTACCAGGGTGATGAGTTTAAGGAGTGAGGAAACTGTAATTCCAATGGATTTGATTTATGACCCAAATGTAGAAACAATGATGTGATCAAAATGCGATTTCTACGGTCCGTTTCTTTCACCTGTTTTTCCGTTTCCTCCAAGGTAAAAAGACCCACTTGGACGAGGAATTTGATGAGCCGATATACAGACAACAGATGGATTAAAGAAGAAGTTTTGACAACCTGATACACAGATTTTTGATGAACTTTGCCATAGATCCCCAGTTTCCCTAGAAATTTTAAAATTACGCTAGCCCAACACTTTTGTAAATCTATGGACATTGACAAAGCTTTTGCTCGCACCTTATGGGCAAAAGCACAAAGAAGACTGCATTCAACAGACACCGAACAAGACTTCAACCGACAAATGTTCATTTACCTGACATAGAATACCACTGCATTTACCGTAATTATGTCTTTTCTTCATCTCTACAACCTTCAGGTAATTACACACATAGTATAGGGAATACAGGCACAGATATCAGCAATCACATATTCCCCCATTCATGTATCATCAACTAAAATGTGCTCCCCCATTTTGTTACAACCAAAAGCCGAAAAGAACTCGGTAAAGTTTGACAGCCCATCCACAGACCCGTACCACGGGATAAGAAGGAATTCAAATGTATACTTCGCAATGCCTCGAAGCTTGATGTACAACACGTACGGCACGATGATACATGACCCCCCCAAACATGGATTCATACACACATGCTTCTACTATCTCACTAGGTCATACCCTCTTCACACCTTCTCCACTCTCCTCCCTTACCCAACCATGGAAATGTATTAACCCCTGACATATATTTTTCTCTTTTTGAAATGTTTTAGAAGGTGGCAGTTATTGTTGACTGCCAAAGGGTGGACTGTCAAAGTCAGAAAAATATCTCTATACACACTGCCATATTTGCACCTCAATACACGTCCGCGCTGCGCATGCGTACGCTCTCCCGTGCGTGCGCATACTCACAGTCGCGGGCACCCGCAGGCGCACGGTATGCGTATTTACGGTAGAGTTTATGTGATCGTAGCGTGCGACTCAATCGTTACATATTTTAACTATATAATGTATTTTGTAGATCATGGTCCCTTTGATAGATTCTGAAAGTTTAGTTAATATAGCATGTTCCTGGACAGAGGGATCCCTCTTTGTATTGTACGAAGGGTCTAACAGGAGTCATACAGTGGTGTTTAATACCCATCGGGAGAGTATTTAATTAGCAATATTCCGGTGTTGGTTTGGAGCGGATTAATCGCTCGTGCGAATAGTTATGGACATAAGAAGTTTATGTCCATTTACTATTATTTGCTCTTACTTAGCCATGCGGCGGGAAACCCAGTATCCCACCCACCTGAGCTGTTGGAAATCGTCACAGCCCACCTGTATGAATCAACCTATGACCTTTTGTTATAGTGCGAAGCCGAATTCCTGTGTCCAATGAACAATGAGATTGTAGGGACCATTGAATTGTATTGTGTGTGGGGCATAAATAGACAAGCCGATCACATCCAGCTCACTCTTCAACGGTTATCATTGCTGAAAATCGGGAGCTGGATGTCCAGAGGCGCATGTGATCGTTCCCCTTGTGCGTAAGTGTTTCTCCGCAACCATATTGTTCTTACTGTTATTGTGGGCCATCTCTCTCTCTCTCTCTCTTCTCCTCTTTCTCTCTTATTTTCCCTTAAAACATAATTGTGTTGTATTGTATTTCCTGTGTAGTTATCTGGTTAGGTAGTCTATGTTATATTGTAGTGTATGACTTGTATTGTGTTAATTCTTTTGCAAGTATATCATTCATAATATATATATATTAGGCGTTGGACCCTAAGCCCAGGTATCTGTGTATTTCTTGTAGTGTACGTGAACTTAATGAGGAGACCGCACCGGTTGTAATAAATGAATAATGAAGTAATAAGATAGTTATCTCCCAAAAGAAGCCAACTTACTAATATGCAGGAAAGTCCTGTATTTAAAGTATCCCACACATGTTAGCAAAACAAAGTTGCCTATTTTATGTGCTGTGGGTTTACTGTTGGCGGTGCTCCCCTAGAGCCTGAATATTATACATTAATACCAAGAGAAGAAACAGATGACTCTGTTTGGGAAGCACTCTTACTCAGGAAGATAGATATATTGTACCTCAGTACACTGAAAAGATTTGAATAAATCAAATTAAATTCCGTGTTTTTTAGAGTTAGCGAAGTTCCTTCTGAGAATGAATAATAGCTATGCGAATTTATATGGAATATAAACTTATCCTATTGTTAAATACTGGATAAGTAATTAATAGTAGTGAACTGATGTTTGCTGTATATTAATTATGTGCTGAGGAAGGGTCCTCCCTTCTACCATTAATGACTGGGAAAACTTTATATATGAACCCTCATTCAGTCTGCATGTATCACATGGGAAAAAGTGGTAGACGCAGGGAATTAAATCATTGGTTCATTCCGATTCCAAAAAAGCTTTTCCCCATTCTTTGTGGGTGATCACAATTAAGTGCCCTCGAGGGTTGGTATGTGTCTATATGGACAGATTATCTTGCAGCACCAAGATGTTCCCAGGTAGTCTCCTATCCTGGTACTGGTCCGGCCTTCCAATGCTTGGCTTCCAAGTTCGGAAGGATTTGGGCTTATCCAAAGGAGTATGGCCGCAAGATAGTCCTTATGACATCCCTCCACCTATTGGGCTTGTCTTAATAGGATATTGGTAAATGATGTTCCTCATATATGAAGGAGGACTCAATAATTCAGTATTCGGAGCAAGCCAAAAAAAATTTTGGTGGTACTTTCTGTGTGTTTGGGGCAGGTAGTGTTATAACAGATAAGACCAATTTGCTGTCACCGTTTCTCACCTCTGCTTTTCATCCATCATACCATTAGGCATAGGGTGGAGAATGAGAGAGTGAGACACAAGCATAAGGTCTGAAGAAAGAAGATCAGAGCAGTCTGGGTGCTGTGCCTACTTGTAAGATTCTGTTGCAATGCCTTGCAGAACCTATACTTTGGTAGGTCCACAACAGACGACACACTCTTTGAGAAAATGTGCTAAGGATTGACAGTTTTAGTTAAGGCCGTGAGTCTATAGTGTATCAATATACTATGACATATAACTCTCATTAAACGTTAAGAGCAGCCAATTTTCTGTCACCAAGTGCTGCACAGATTCAAATAACACCTGCATCTGTTTCTGATTGTGTCACACAGAAAGATACACTTTTGCAGACAGTCTAAATACCTCCATCTGATAATGTGGTCAAATACTTTGTTTATCAGTAACGACATTCAAACTGGCCATTCATGATCAAATACATCTATTACAAATCACGGCAATTAGAGTGGCCGTTCTTGTGAGTGGCAACTCACAGGTCCATTCTATTGTTGACTAATATGATGTTTTAGTTATACAAAATAATTGTGTCAAACTTGTGTCTGTGTCACTGATCTCTATAGACACTCAGTAATTAGACACATTTATGGTCAGTTATCTAGGCATACAAAGTGAAGACATGTGGGTTTATCCCTCTCAGTATGTATGTCTGTATGTTAAGTATGCTATAAAGTATTTATGACACCCGTCAGCATATGACCACCTCCCGATTTCGGGTGGTGTGTGTGACTTATTAGATAAGAACCATGTATCGTACTGGTATGATACCCTTGTCACCTGGTTGTCTGGTATAGATCTAGCTGGGGTGATGACTTGTCCGCCTCCGTTCTCGCCGCTCAGCCGAGCGGGTTACAGCAAGCAGCCCGTTCACCCGATCACGTGTGCGCACCACGTGATTGGCGCGTCTCCTGACGTACGTTTCGCGTAAGCTTGTTCAGGAGGAGGCGCGTCTCTCAGGAGACGCGCCGATCACGTGGTGCGCACACGTGATCGGGTGAACGGGCTGCTTGCTGTAACCCGCTCGGCTGAGTGGCGAGAACGGAGGCGGACAAGTCATCACCCCAGCTAGATCTATACCAGACAACCAGGTGACAAGGGTATCATACCAGTACGATACATGGTTCTTATCTAATAAGTCACACACACCACCCGAAATCGGGAGGTGGTCATATGCTGACGGGTGTCATAAATACTTTATAGCATACTTAACATACAGACATACATACTGAGAGGGATAAACCCACATGTCTTCACTTTGTATGCCTAGATAACTGACCATAAATGTGTCTAATTACTGAGTGTCTATAGAGATCAGTGACACAGACACAAGTTTGACACAATTATTTTGTATAACTAAAACATCATATTAGTCAACAATAGAATGGACCTGTGAGTTGCCACTCACAAGAACGGCCACTCTAATTGCCGTGATTTGTAATAGATGTATTTGATCATGAATGGCCAGTTTGAATGTCGTTACTGATAAACAAAGTATTTGACCACATTATCAGATGGAGGTATTTAGACTGTCTGCAAAAGTGTATCTTTCTGTGTGATACAATCAGAAACAGATGCAGGTGTTATTTGAATCTGTGCAGCACTTGGTGACAGAAAATTGGCTGCTCTTAACGTTTAATGAGAGTTATATGTCATAGTATATTGATACACTATAGACTCACGGCCTTAACTAAAACTGTCAATCCTTAGCACATTTTCTCAAAGAGTGTGTCGTCTGTTGTGGACCTACCAAAGTATAGGTTCTGCAAGGCATTGCAACAGAATCTTACAAGTAGGCACAGCACCCAGACTGCTCTGATCTTCTTTCTTCAGACCTTATGCTTGTGTCTCACTCTCTCATTCTCCACCCTATGCCTAATGGTATGATGGATGAAAAGCAGAGGTGAGAAACGGTGACAGCAAATTGGTCTTATCTGTTATAACACTACCTGCCCCAAACACACAGAAAGTACCACCAAAATTTTTTTTGGCTTGCTCCGAATACTGAATTATTGAGTCCTCCTTCATATATGAGGAACATCATTTACCAATATCCTATTAAGACAAGCCCAATAGGTGGAGGGATGTCATAAGGACTATCTTGCGGCCATACTCCTTTGGATAAGCCCAAATCCTTCCGAACTTGGAAGCCAAGCATTGGAAGGCCGGACCAGTACCAGGATAGGAGACTACCTGGGAACATCTTGGTGCTGCAAGATAATCTGTCCATATAGACACATACCAACCCTCGAGGGCACTTAATTGTGATCACCCACAAAGAATGGGGAAAAGCTTTTTTGGAATCGGAATGAACCAATGATTTAATTCCCTGCGTCTACCACTTTTTCCCATGTGATACATGCAGACTGAATGAGGGTTCATATATAAAGTTTTCCCAGTCATTAATGGTAGAAGGGAGGACCCTTCCTCAGCACATAATTAATATACAGCAAACATCAGTTCACTACTATTAATTACTTATCCAGTATTTAACAATAGGATAAGTTTATATTCCATATAAATTCGCATAGCTATTATTCATTCTCAGAAGGAACTTCGCTAACTCTAAAAAACACGGAATTTAATTTGATTTATTCAAATCTTTTCAGTGTACTGAGGTACAATATATCTATCTTCCTGAGTAAGAGTGCTTCCCAAACAGAGTCATCTGTTTCTTCTCTTGGTATTAATATTTCTTGTAGTGTTAAGTATTCACAGAGCGTCGGTGACGCTCAAACAGCTTTTAAGTTAATAAGGTTACACTAGGTTGCATCTACACCCTATTTCTACACTAAGGTTTTACTGCATAATATACTGTTTATGGTTTAGATATAAAGGTTTAACATTGTGAGCGTCAGCGCCGCTGGTGATCTCCTCGTGGTCCCGAGCGTCCGCTACGCTATAGCGAATCATTACGTTAGACGGCAGCCAATAGCGTGCCTGCCTGTGATCTCTTGGCCGTGAGCGAACGTGACGCTTGAGCGTCTCAACTACGGCTAAGCGATTGCTACGCAACGAGCGTACCCTTACGGTACACCATACGTGAATAGCGTACAGTGTTCTTAGACCTCATAAAGGGTTTTATATAAGATAAATATTTAGCTTTATCAGATCTCAGCTTCTCCTCCTCCCCTCCTGGGTATCTGAATCCTGTGTAAACTTTTATGCAGCTAAACCAATTGGGTCTAGAAATAGAGACACACACACAGAAAGTCCTTCTGAGTCCTGTCCCAGTGTGTAAGTAGTACAGAGGCTGATGCTATTCTTGCATGTGACAAGATAAATTATTTTATTTTTCTATGTGTATCTTAAGGTTGTTTCAGTTGCCTTTGTTCCACTACATTAAAATTTGATAAAATAGTTGTCTTTCAATTAGGTGGAGCTACTGTATAAACAGTACCCAGGCATTATTAAACTAATACTTTAAAACTAATATACACCATTGGTTTAAATTTAATATACACAATCTATACCTCCCACAATGACCCATTTCAGGAGGAACAAAATGCTTTCTACCTGGATTTTATTCTTAATTTATGATTGCAAACACCTGTGTTGAAGTACATTTCTTATCAATTAAATAGTTCAACACAGGTGACATCAATCATATATTAAGTGAGAAGTCCATGTAGAGAGCATTTTGTCCCTCCTGAAATGGGACATGTTGGGAGGGGATGCAGTCAGTTTACCTCCAATCAAAATCCAGACGTTCAAAATCCCGACACCAATTGACCGATGGTCAAAATCCCGACAAGGTCAAAATACCGACATGGACAAAATACCGACATTTAAAATACCGACAAGGTCAAAATACCGACATGTAAAATGCCGACAGGTCAAAATACCGACATGAGTTTTTCATGATTTTTTTCATTGAAACCGACTTGTTCATACTTTACCATCCCAGTGGACATGGAGGGGGAATATAATAGTGTGCCGAGCGCAGCGAGGCACCGTGCCCGAAGCATGGCGAGCGCAGCGAGCCATGCGAGGGGACGCGGTACACTTTATATGGTGTCCATGTTGACTTATGTCGACATACACACAAAAAACATCAAAAAAGGCATGTCGGTATTTTGACCTGTCGGCATTTTACATGTCGGTATTTTGACCTTGTCGGTATTTTAAATGTCGGTATTTTGTCCATGTCGGGATTTTGACCTTGTCGGGATTTTGACCATCGGTCAATTGGTGTCGGGATTTTGAACGTCGGTATTTTGATTGGAGGTATTTTATACCGATCCCGGTGGGAGGTACGCAGAATCTAATATACATCCCCCCAGAGCCGGCCCTTGGCATAGGCAATCTAGGCAAATGGCTAGGGCATTTGGGCATTTGGTATGCCTAGGGGATTAAAATGATATGTGGCATACCTATATTCTGTATATGACTGCGGCTGTATCTGCATACGAAAGGCTATGTTACAGTGTATTCCTGGAAATCACCTTTGATAAAGCTGTCAGCGAAATGTGTCAGGAAAAGGACCTCTCTTGTCCGTCAGCAGGATCCCCGTTGTATGCACAACGCAAACTCCAACTGGACATTATCTTGGCTCCAAATATCACATCAGCATGGACACCGCATTGCTATAGTGAGGATATCCCACTCCCAGAACAACAGGCTGTGGACAGCAATTTTCCTCCAGCGGTTGAATTCGGTAACGTTACCTTCAAAATTATAAGCGCTTTACAAGAACTTAGCCAACTATTTTTTCTAAGAACTGTCCATTTACATTGGAATAAGCGATATGGATTTTAATATGAATTTGTCTTGATTACATTTTTTATAAATTACCTATTCAGGTTTAATTGTATATCATTGTAGCGCTGCTATATATATATATATATATATATATATATATATATATGTGTGCATTATTATTCCTGGAAATCACTGTAATGTAGTATTCTGTATGCAGATACAGCCAAAGTCATACACAGAATATAGGCATGTCACATACCAGAAGCTGCTTCTGCATCCTAGCCACATAACAATGCAAATAAGACACATTTTCGTCAAAAAAAGGAGCCCGACGTTAGCAGATCTGCAAGCTGACTCATGCCAGGCATCTCCTGCTGCACGGCGTATTGAGGCAATATGTATGAGGACCAGGGCCGGTTCTAGCCCTTTTGGCACCCCGGGTGGAAAATAGGGGCGTGGTTTCATACAGGGGGCATGGTCAGTTACGCCCCCTGTAGAGTTGTGCCCCCATTTGTGCCCCCTGTACAGTAGCGCCGCTTACACAAAAAAAATTAATACTTACTATCCCCGCTCCTGATTCCCGCCCGCTGCAGACCTTCGCCGGCGCCGCTCCTCTGACGTCTCTCATGACGTCTCTCCCATAGCACAGCATAGATAGACACTAGAGGTCAATTATGACCCCTAGTGTCTGTGTCAGTCCCACAATGCTGTGCGGTGCGCGATGACGTCATCGCGCACCGCACAGCAAAGGTCCTCTCCACGAAGGGAAACTAGACGGGTAGCATCTAGTTCCCTTAACAGTGGGGGACCAGTGGGGGAAAAGCGGACACAGCGGGGGGCACAGTAGCGGATCTTGCCATGGTGCGGCGCCCTCCG
Source organism: Pseudophryne corroboree (assembly GCF_028390025.1). Lineage (NCBI taxonomy): Eukaryota > Metazoa > Chordata > Amphibia > Anura > Myobatrachidae > Pseudophryne > Pseudophryne corroboree. Next base: position 380,601,848 of record NC_086448.1, read on the forward strand.
GAAGGTGGCGCCCCGGGCAAAAGTCCTGCTTGCCCGTGGCAAGATCTGCTACTGATGAGGACACATCTGTATCCAAGCAGAGGCAGAGGTCACAGTGTTAGCGGCCATGTGAGTGCTGTGTGCAGGTGGGTTTCTTGTGTATGAGTGTTCGACATGTGTAAGGGGCAGTATGTGTGTCATGTGTATAAATGCATTAATAATGTGTGGCATATGTGTAAGGGGCACTGTGTGTGTGTCATTATGTGTATAAGTGCATTAATAATGTGCGGCATAGGTGTAAGGGACATTATGTGTATAGGGCAGTGGTTCTCAATCTGTGTGCCGTGGCACCCTGGGGTGCCTTTGGACACTTGCAGGGGTGCCTTGGATTGGTGATCCAGGACTAATTCAAATTATTTATGGTTAATGTTATAGGCAAAACCAGCTCTGGTGGCTGCCAATCATAAAAAATGTGAACAAATAGAAGCAAATCCTGTCCATCACCACACAATGGAACCAAAGGATGACATATAAACACAATTTACTTAATTTAATATTTCTTTCTAAATTTCTCAATAAGAAACCTATGGCCTAGGGGTGCCACAAAAAGAAATCTGATACTCTAGGGCTCCGTGATTCAAAAATGTTTGAGAACCACTGGTATAATGGCATTAATAAAGGTTGGCATAATGTATAAGTCGCATTATGTTTATAAGGACATTAATAATGTGGGTCATATGCGTAAGGGGCATTACTGTGTGGTATTATGTGTATAAGGTGCTCTACTGTGTGGCATAATGTATAGAAAGTGCACTACTGTGTGATCTAATGTGAATAAAGAGCAATATGGTGTGGTATAATGTGAATAAGGAGCAATTCTGTGTGATGTAATGTAAATTAGGGGCACTACTGTGAGGAGTAATGTTTATAAGGTAAAGTGGTACTACTGTGTGATGTAACGTGAATAAGGGACATTATCACAAGATAAAATGTGAATAAAGTTGCACTACTGTGTGGCCTAATTTGAATCGGTGGTATTATTGTGTGTCCATGTCCCTTCCAAGCAAGAACATGACCCTTTTTGAGCTGTGCGCCGAATGTGTGCACTGTACTTATTTAAAATATAGGGGGTAGGAGCACCAAAATGAGGACTGCTATGGGTGGGGGTGATGGTGTTGGGAAAGGGGTGCTGGGTCAGAGGCCAAACTAGCGGAGGTGCTATGGCACACCAACAAAAATCTTGCCTAGGGCATCATATTGGTTAGGGCCGGCTCTGCATCCCCCACCTCCACTGGGGCCCTCCTGTCTTAAGTGCCCCGGGCACCCCCAAGGCTTAACCCGGCCCTGGAGGTATGGGGCAGGATGTAATGCCATCCAAGTTGCCAGAGGTGCGGGATTCCAGCCGAATTCTGATTTTTTTTTACAGAGGCAATTAAGTACAAGGCAAAACCATGCCTTATAAATGACTGCCACTTTAAAAAAAAAGTTAGAGTTCATCCGGAGTCCTGCACCCCCAGCAAACTCAGACGGCATTACATCTGGCCCATAAGGTGAACCCTCAAAAATATGACATCCTCAAGAAAGAAACTTATTTTACCTACTCTCATGCCCAGTAGCAGTAACCATCCGAATTGCCTCTTTACATTATCATGTGTACCCATACCGACTCAACTGTAAGCTATTTTGGGTTAGACCATCTTTATCTAATGTTTTTATTTACTGTATTTATAGTTTAGATTTTTTTTAAATAATAATTTTAATTGTAACACAACTACCTATATGTACAGCAAGGCATAATAAGAGAGTTCTTTAGAATTTACAATAATGATATAGGCCCTTTGATCCAGAACAAGAGCCCTAACAAAATTTGGTATGGTAGCCCAAGATAATCTAAAATGATAATTACAGTCCCGGCATTACAATGCAATTTCCTGCATGCCATCTATTTTGCCAGATGCTCACTGACATGGCCAGTACAACCAGCAGCCTACCCCCCCCCCTTTTTTTTTATTGTTGATACAAAAGTTTTCATTCTGAACAAATTATTAAATTGCTGTTACTATATAAAGCAGAGCCTATTGGGAGCTTGTGAATAAAATTAAAGCTGCATATGCTTTCACCTTTATCTTTTATTTTTATTTTCGTGCAATTATATATATATATATATATATATATATACAGTATATGTATATATATATGTATACATATATATATATATATATATATGTATACATATATATATATATATATGTATACCTCTTATCTTTATATTTTGATTTTTGATTTTCATGACTGTATATTCATGTCATAAATCTATGTACTGTTCAATGTAACTGTATTTTTACAAGAACACAGTGCACTGTATATGTTGTTTTAGAAAATTAGTCTAATACAGATGTAGCCACCTTTATTTTGAGTGGCTGAGGCGTTTGTCCCGTTCAAACATACGCAGCGTACTGGGGCGTAGCGAGGCGCGCCTAGTCACAGAGAGGCTATCTAATCGCACGGAGACAGACATTTGACGTTTGGCGTTACCTGTATGTGTAATACCTGCGATCATCCACCAGATGTCGCTTTTTACAATCACCACTGCGCATGCGTGTGGGCTCCCGTAAAATATAATACTGAAATACTGTACAGTACTGTATAGTAAGGACTACTTTACTAGTGCAACCTAAAACCAGTAGTGTACACTGACGCAAATGGACATGTTAGAAGTTCATTATTGCCTAATGATATTAGGAATATTGTACAGTATGTTAGCATCCTAATCCCGTAGCCATTTGTCTTAATCAAAACTAATGGATTTATTCATCTGTCTGTGGCGAAGTGGTGAAGTGTTCCGCTTCCTACAGTATACTCAGAGTCCCGTGTTCGATTCCTAAAGTACAGTACGAACGCATGTTAGTTTTTTCCAGACACTTTATAATTTTTTTTAATCACATAAACCAGGGCAAAGCTGCAGCAGATGTACTGTTAAGGTTCTATGCACCATACGGTACACATACAATTCTGTAGCAGGGCAGACTCAATTGAAATGGCTACTGCCTGTGACTCCATGGAGGCTCTCAGCTATGGAGCGAGGGATGACATAGATTTTGCGGACAACGGGGCAGTGCTGAAGGTGCGTCACAATCCACTCGCTAAAATACATAGGGGCGATAGGAATAAGTGAGGTCTATGCACATTACGGTACACCGGACTTGATCGCATAGCACACTGTCAAAATGGCCGTCGCCCCTGAACCCCCACTACGTGGCAGCAAGCGCTCGGAGATGGAGTGAGAGATAGTAGTGGAGTGAGAGATACAGTAGCAGTAGTCTTGAAGGCTACGGGCAATGCTGAAGAAGCGTCACAATCCCCTCGCCAAAGCGATAGGGATAAGCGAGGTCTATCATTGTGGTACACCGGACTTGATCGCATAGCACACTGTCAAAATGGCCGTCGCCCCTGAACCCCCACTATGTGGCAGCCAGCGCTCGGAGATGGAGTGAGAGATAGTAGTGGAGTGAGAGATACAGTAGCAGTAGTCTTGAAGGCTACGGGGCAATGCTGAAGAAGCGTCACAATCCCCTCGCCAAAGCGATAGGGATAAGCGAGGTCTATCATTGTGGTACACCGGACTTGATCGCATAGCACACTGTCAAAATGGCCGTCGCCCCTGAACCCCCACTACGTGGCAGCCAGCGCTCGAAGATGGAGTGAGAGATAGTAGTGGAGTGAGAGATACAGTAGCAGTAGCCTTGAAGGCTACGGGGCAATGCTGAAGAAGCGTCACAATCCCCTCGCCAAAGCGATAGGGATAAGCGAGGTCTATCATTATGGTACACCGGACTTGATCGCATAGCACACTGTCAAAATGGCCGTCGCCCCTGAACCCCCACAGCCGGAATTCGACCGCAATTGCATATACCATGTGACATAAGCTTGTGTACAGTATCTGTCATGGGGTGTTTTTTTCACTGACACTATTATTTTTTTCTATTGTAATATACAGAGGCGGCAAACTAGCCAAACAGGAATAATCAGCTTCTGCTGAATAAAATGAGATGCTACAGTACATGCCTATATTCTGTGTGTGGCTGCGGCTCTATGAAATGAAATCTGAAAATGTAAATATGAAATGCATTACTAATGTGCAGCATTATGTGTATAAGGTGTGCTACAATATTTTCTGGCGTAACATAAGGAAAGGGCACTACTGCATGGTCTTATGCAGTGGTTCTCAAACTCGGTCCTCAGGACCCCACACAGTGCATGTTTTGCAGGTAAGTTCACAGGTGTACTGTATTAATTACTCACTGACACATTTTAAAAGGTCCATACATTAGGTGGAGCTAATTATTTCACTTGTGATTCTGTGAAACCTGCAAAACATGCACTGTGTGGGGTCCTGAGGACTGAGTTTGAGAACCTGTGGTCTAATGTAAATAAAGATCAATGTGGTGGGGTGTAATGTGAATAAGGGGCAATACTGTTAGGAGTAATGTGGTACTATCATATGATGTACTGTAACAAGAATAAGAGACACTACTGCATGATATAATGTTAATAAAGTTGCAGTACTGTGTTGTGTCATTTCATCTGGGGGTATTATTGTGTTACCATGCCCCTTCCCAGCAAGAACTTGCACTGTTTTGGGCTGGCACTAAATGTGCACATTGTTCCTACAGTATTTAAATTATAGGGGGTAGGAGCGCCAAAATGGGTGATGGTGCTGGGAAAGGGGTGCAGGGTTATAGGCGGAACTAGCATCCGTGCAAGAGGGCATCAGCCGAATGTAGCCTATGGCATCATGTTGGTTAGGGACGGCTCTGGTAATACTGTACAGTACAGTACTTTGCATTCAATAGAGATACTGTTTGCACACAGGTTTTACATGAATCATTGGCAATGCTGCAGGAGTGTCTCATTAGGCAATCTAAAATATACCACGACTATGGGTGGGGATACAGTACTGTAGGTAAGTTCTGTCACCATAAGCTGTCTGCTGTGTATAGCAGATTTTCATCTGGGATGCATTTGTGTTTTTGTAATAAAAACAAAACAAAAACATTTTACTGTACATTTAGTGGATACAGTATTTCTCCCCCATAACGGCACATCATACTGTACAGTTACCCCCATGTACTGTACTGTACCGAACCATACTGTATAAGGTAATATTTATTGGGAAAAAATCAATATTAATGTAAAAAAAAGTATTTATTACAACATCCGATTCCATGTACTGTACTGATCAAAATGTACAGTACTCTTATTCAGGACTTATAAAACAGAAAATAACTGTTCATACACATCAATAACATTACTACTGTATAATATTCAGCATTAGTTTATGCAATAATCAGACAAAGGGAATTTTATAAACATTTTTAATAATGCACCAATTAAAATTTTTTAACAAAATATAGTACAGAACTACATATTTGTGGCTTGACCATTTCTTTCGACTATAACAGGTAATACTTTATACAGGTGATTTATATAATTATTACAATGCTCAGGTGTGAGTACTTCTAGCCAAAATTTCTTTATCCCATCCAACAGCTGCTGTTTTGTTGTTGGCTTCGCAACACTCCTAATGTACCTCTTCAATTGAGCCCACACTAATTCAATTGGATTCATGTCTGGTGATCTATAAAAAAATAAAATAAAAAGAGTATAGAAAAAAAGTTAGTCAATTAATGTCATTAAATAGAGAAAATTAAACATACGGTATTGTACTGTTTATTAAACCAAAAAATATATTTACAGTACTAGAGTGCTACCCAAAATTTTACTTGTACACTGTTGAAAGAATACTCACTCTGGTGGTGTGCGTTCCCAATTCATACCTTTCTCTTCCATAAATTTGGCAGAGGCGGAGTGTTTAGGATCATTGTCTTGGAATATCCTATGGTGAGTTGGGTAATATTTATTCACAAATGGCACCATACATCCCTCTACTATTGTTTCTTGGAAAAATTTCTTATCCATGATCCCTACAGAAATAAAAAAATGTTGTTCATTAATAAGCAACTCATTTTATTGTGCAGTTACATGTACTCTACAGTACAGCATGTATTTTTACAGAACACAGGCACAGAATACAGTATAGTACTGTACCTTCGAAAAATAATAGGGGACCAGCTCCTAATCGTGTTATGCCTCCCCATACATGGACTTTCAATGGATGCTTTGGGCGTGGTTTTAATGCGATATGGTTACGTTTCCGGAATGACATTCTGGAGAACTGCTCAAGGGCAACAGACGATTCATCTGTGAAAATGACATCATGAAATGTTTCGCCACTCTCAATCCATCGCCGTGCCTGTTCCACTCTCTTTTCTTTATTCACATCTCTTATCATGGGAGATATCCTGTGAAGAGCCAAAAATAATGAAATCAGATACAGTAATGAAATGACTGATTTACAGATTACTGTATATACAGTAGACTGTATGTGCAGTATACTGTATTATATACCTACTGTATACATTAAACTGTACATACATTACAGTATATACAGAGTAATATATATATATACATACATACATACATACACACACACACACACACACACACACACACACACACACACAGTATGTAATCATCACAATAAGCCGGCAATGCTTCATCGCTGTCTCTGAGTGCCTATACAGTAGGTATCTCTTTTGGGATATATATATATATATATATACACATACATACACACACATACTGTATATAGTATAAAGTACACACTCTATACACACACGATACACTGTGATATACTGCATATACTGTATACTGTACACTGCATGACACACTGCACAATCGTAGACCACATGGATTGTAAAGAACTATATATACACACAAGTTAAAAAAATAATAATGGTTTTTGTAAAACTCATGTCGATATTTTTCCATGTCAATTTAACGGCCATGTCAACCTAAAATACAACTGTTGTCAACCAATTTCAAAAGCCACACCATCTAGGTCGACACCAGATCTAGGTCGACATGGTGTCGACCTAGATGGTGTCACCTTTGACATGGATAGTAAATGTAAGAAAAATTTAAAAAGTGTAAAAAAAATACAAATTGACCTTTTGACCCTGGTTAATTTTTGGGCCTTGTTTAACCATTTGTTTACCACAGATACAGTGCTGTATAGACCGGATACCTGCTGCTACAGCAGCCACCTGCTATAATGTACTGTACCTGTAACTACAATAACTTAAAGTACAGTAATCTACAGTGATGTACTGTACTTACAATCCCTTATGGCCTGAAGGCGCCTTGGAGTCCGGCGGACGAGGTCGCTCCACCTCCTCTGCAAGGACCTCACGGATCTCCTCCGATTGTATGTTCGGAGGATCTCCCTGCTGGCCCTCCTGTAGGCCCGCACTTTCTCCTCGTTGCTGGCGAGACTTCTGTCCCGCCAGCGCACAAGGAGACGCAGCTCACCGAGCGCATAAGGACGGTCTCTTGCATCAGCCATGACTCCGTCCTTATGCGCACTGTACGTCTCAGACGTCGTGCGTCTCAGACGCCGTGCGTCTCAGACGTTGTGCGTTCCACGCATTCAGCGACGCCCGCTGAGGATTCCCAATTTCATGTGTGAAAGTACAGCAAGCAGCGCCGTGCCCCCTCCCCATTGGTGTTGGTTTATGCCTTAGGGGACACGGACGCTCGTATTTGTAAAGCACAGTCTTTCCCATCGTCTCCCCCTACCCCCATCGCCCTTCCCCCCTGGGAGCCTACAATACTGTTTTGCTCACTCAGAATACACTCAATTCTACTTATTGCCGATGGGTAGTGACATTTAGTGTAAAGAATCGCTCCTGCAGATCTACTCTGATTTATGTGAAACTTGTGTGCATCCTTCCATTGGATGCACAGTATTAGAGACAAAAAAAAATATTAAAGTGAATGTCACGGGAACACATAAACTAAAAAAAAAAGGATGGCACTTCCTTCCCATTGGTGATGGTTTATGCTGTAGGGGACTCGGACGCTCATATAATTGCATTTCAAAGCAACGGTATTTCCCATCGTCTCCCCCTACCCCCATCGCCCTTCCCCCCTGGGAGCCTGCACAGATCATGCAGTGGACAGGGAGGGAATTCAGGTCCTGTGCAATACACGAACGCTGAAAATCTACAGTACTGTTTTGCTCAACTCATTGCCGCTGTGTAGTTGCATTTAGCGTAAAGAATAGCTCCTGCAGATCTACTCTGATTTATATGTAACTTGTGTGCACCCTTCCATTGACTGTCTTACAATGAAAATAACATAATACAGTATATTATTACAATAAACAAAAAAAAAAAAACCATCCGGTCTCGAACCCTGGACCCCCAGCGTGGGAGGTGGGAGCCTTCATCGCTAGCCCACGACGCCCGCTGAGGATTCCCAATTTCATGTGTGAAAGTACAGCAAGCAGCGCCCTGCCCCCTCCCCAATGGTGTTGGTTTATGCCTTAGGGGACACAGATGCTCGCATTTGTAAAGCACAGTCTTTCCCATCGTCTCCCACTAGCCCATACCCATTATGCCTTAGGGAACTCAGACGCTCATTTACTGTACATGTATTTTAAAAGCACGGTGTTTATACATTGTATTGTGTGTTTATACTTTGTACAGTATTGTACATTCTTCCTTTTACACAATTACTGTAGTTGCATCTCCATACAGTACAGTACTGTAGGTCACCATCTTTTTCCACCGCCTCCCGTTACGCCTACAGTATTGACATTACAGTCATCACTGACCAATTGCCAGAGCTGTAGATCAATCCGCCGCTATACTGTACGATCGAAAGTACTGGATTAGTGGAGCATTAGCCACCCAGTGGTGGAGATGTGTAATGCATGCTGAGTATCTAGATCGCCTCAATGCGTCTGCCTGCGATTAAACTCAGCTATCGCCCTAGCGTGGCTAAACGGCCGTCTAGCTGGAGAATCGGTCAAGATGAAGGTGGCTACATCTGTAAATAAATTGTATTTGAATTGAAAGAGCATGAGTTTCTTTTGCTGGCCATACACTAGGTCGATATCGTGTACGAATAAATGATTTTGACGCCTCATATGCTGCATTGCATGGATATCGTGCATGTTTAGGGGATGATTACGATGTGGTGCATGGTCTTACGGGTTGTATGTCACATCCTTAGATCATAGGTGCAGCCCATATTATCTGCTGCAATTGTATGCACATTGTACCATATTTTATGCACAGACGATGCATCATACGATTTTGAGTGGCATTTCCATGAACTTTTTCTTTGTGAGGCACGCGATCGATCATTTACAATGGGTCGTTAGCACGTTGTGTATCACTCGTGAGGCCAGGCAGCTGCTGGGGAGGTTCAAGGGAAATCGTGATATGACTCGCCGCTGGCCATACGTTAGCATTTGAGATTTACCAAAAAACACGCAGCTGCTATTTGTATCTTAACTGATATACACCAAGCGCAGTAATTATCTTTTTTAGACTTGTCCTTTTTGCTAATTAGTGTTCTAACCAAGTCCTTCATTACTTGCAGCTAAGCACCATAGCTAAGGTAAAATATTCTGTATATACTATTATTATTGGTTAAGCGCCTGGAGTGGTAGTGCTGGCTCACTGCACTAAAATATCTAATCCTGCAATTCAAACAAATGTCAAAAGAAGACTGTGTTTTTTTTGGGATTATCTAGAATTTTGGAAGGTTTGTGAATATATCCACCACCGTCCATGTGGAATCAATAGCCAGATAATCATAACTGGATTCAAATGTAAAGAGATGGCCCAGCTATGAGAGGTAAGAAAATCTAGCTTACATACAAGTGAAACTTCAGATAGAGGGAGAGAGAGAGAGAGAGAGAGAGAGAGAGAGAGAGAGAGGTGTCAAGGAAAAGAAGAGAGAGAAAATTTAAATGAGAAGGAAAGTAAGACCGTAAATATATATCACTTAAAGTAGTGAGACTGAACAGGACATTTACCAATTAATCATATGGAAGTACCCCATGACTCGCTAAATAATTTGTCTTAAAAGGAACCATGTTGAATTCTCAAAAACTGTTATGCACACCAGTGCCTGCAGGAAAGTACTGGTGTCAGAACTGTTATGCACTCCAGTGTCTGCAGGAATGTACTGGTGTTTGAACTGTTATGCAAAACAGATGGACTCACAGACAAACTGGGGGATATGACATAACGTACACAGAAGGTGATAGGGTAACAAAATACACACAAAGTGAACAGAGAAGCCCAGAGGCTAAGGAACTGGGTATCTCCCTTGTATTAGAACTGCTCAGATGGAAAAGCAAGATGTTGTGTTTTAATACGTAGAGAACCCGAAATGCTGTTGCTAAGGGCAACAGCAAAACCCTAAAGGGTTACCAACGGGTGTGGCAGTAAACTCCTTGGTCAGAGATGGAATGATAGACACAAGGAGAATCTCCACAATCCTAATTCTCACTTGCAGTGCACAGGTTTTAGCTTACTGCCACTAAACTGACCCCTGACACCTAGCACAGTGAGACAGGATTAGACAGGCAAGTCTTAGAATACAGCCGCAAACTTGCTAAGTTCACAGAGTAGTAACAGAACCCCAGCAAGCTAAACGACTGACTCCAGTCTTACTGCTAGGTCTGGATTGGCAGAGTGTAATACCAAATCCCCAGGCCTATTTGCAGTAAGCAACAAACAAATACAAAGCTACACAGTACTGGCTAACTTTCATGAACTGACTAACCAACAAAGATTCAGCAGCATCTGCTTACCCTGAAAAGAGGCCTTATAAAGCAGGTGCTGTCCACGCCCCACTCAGACCTCACAGAATGTGAGCACAAAAACCAGCACCGGATCCCCTGCCGTGCACAGAGCCTATAACCACTGCACAGCAAAAGACCCGAACCGGAGTATCAGCTGCGCTCAGGTTACTCCACTAGCACTTGTCTCCCGGTTGCCATGACGACGTGGCAGCACAGGGCAGGAGACCCTAACAGTACCCCCCCTCTGACGAGGGGTCAAAGAACCCCTACCACCGGGTTTATCGGGGAACTGCGAGAAGAAAGAGCGTATCAGTCTGGGGGCATGAAGATCACAACTGCGCACCCACGACCGCTCCTCCGGGCCATACCCCTTCCAGTGCACCAAAAATGACAGCCGACCCCGAACCACCTTGGAGTCAAGAATCCTTTCAACAACAAACTCCCTCTGGCCACGTATCAGAAGAGGGGAAGGTCTTCCACTGGAAGAAGGATTACTAATCGCCCGTTTTAAAAGGGAACAATGAAATGTTTTATTGATACCCAAAGAACGGGGCAGATCTAACTGAAATGCCACCGGATTGATAACCCTGGTGATCTTATAAGGGCCGATGAACCGGGGCCCTAACTTATGAGATGGCTGTCTCAACTTCAAATTCTTGGTAGACAACCAGACGAAGTCTCCTAATTTGAAGCTGCAGGGTCTTTTCCGCTTATCAAAAATCCTTTTGGTCACTAATGACACAGACACAAGGGCTTTCTTCACTTTCCGCCAAATACCTCTAAGGACCGAAACCACAGAGGAACCACCAGGCGTGGAGTCCAGGGGGTCAAAAGAATTGGCCTTAGGATGATGCCCATACACACAAAGGAAGGGAGAGATCCCTGTAGCAGAGTGAGCCGCGTTGTTATAGGCAAACTCCGCCATGGACAGATGAGCAACCCAGTCAGTCTGACACTTGGAGACATAACACCTGAGGAACTGCTCCAAGGACTGGTTCACCCTTTCAGTCTGCCCATTAGACTGCGGATGGTAGCCTGACGACAAGCTGACAGAAATCTGGAGATCGGAACAAAATGCCCTCCAGAATTTGGCCACAAACTGGGATCCGCGGTCAGAGACCACATCAAGTGGCAACCCGTGGAGACGCACAACATGCAGCATAAATAATTCAGACAGGCGTCTGGCTGATGGCAGCCCAACCAGTGGAACGAAGTGCGCCATCTTCGAAAACCTGTCAACGACAACCCAGATGGCTGTCATCCCCGAGGATTTGGGCAAGTCCACCACAAAATCCATTGAAATGTGGGTCCATGGCTTAGATGGGATAGAGAGTGGATGTAATGGGCCAACAGGAACCCCTCTAGGAGTCTTATTTCGGGCACAGATGTCACATGCCCGAACCCACTGATCCACATCCTTAGCCACCGAGGGCCACCACACCGCCCTAGATAGCAACTCCCGAGTTCTGGCAATACCCGGGTGACCTGCCGACTTCTTGGCATGGAATTCCAGGAACACTCGCTGTCTTAACCTAGGAGGCACAAACAAAAGACCTACCGGAAGGTCTGGAGGAGCCTGCTCCTGTGCTCTAAGGACTAATGATAAGAGGTCCTGGGTAATGCCCACTTTTTAATACATGATGGGGAAACAATGGGCAACGGCTCCTCGGTGGTCTCCTGGATTGGAGCAAAACTCCGCGAGAGCGCATCAGCCTTGATGTTTTTTGACCCAGGGCGATATGTTATCAAAAAATTAAAGCGAGCAAAAAACAAAGCCCATCGTGCCTGCCTGGCATTGAGACGCTTCGCTGACTCTAAATATGCCAGATTCTTATGGTCAGTGAGAATTGAGACCACAAACTTAGCCCCCTCAAGCCAGTGTCTCCACTCCTCGAGTGCATCCTTAATAGCCAACAATTCCCGGTTACCCACGTCATAATTCATTTCGGCAGGCGAAAATTTACGGGAAAAGTAAGCACAGGGATGAAGGCGATTATCAGACACTCCCATCTGAGAAAGCACTGCCCCAATACCCATCTCAGAGGCATCCACCTCCACCACAAAAGGACGCTCTGGATCTGGGTGTCGCAGCACCTTGGCCGAAACAAATGCCCTTTTGAGACGGGCAAAAGCCGCTTTAGCCTCACAAGACCAGTGAGCAACATCCGCCCCTTTCTTAGTGAGTGCCACCAAGGGCGCCACTATAGACGAAAATCCAGCGATAAATCGTCTATAAAAATTCGCAAAGCCCAGGAAACGCTGAAGCGCCTTCAAACTAGTGGGCTGCACCCAATCCAGGACTGCCTGTACCTTGGAACCCTCCATTTGGAAACCTTCTGGGGAGATAATATATCCTAGAAATGCGATTTGCTGAACTTCAAATTCGCACTTCTCCAGCTTCGCCCCAAGCCGGTGGTCTCTGAGTTTCTGGAGGACTAAGCGTACATGCTTCTGATGTTCCTCCAGGGAATGGGAGAAGATTAGGATGTCATCTAAGTATACAACTAAGAATCTATCCAAATATTCCCTGAGCACATCATTCATGAAATCCTGGAAGACTGTCGGGGCATTACAGAGCCCAAAAGGCATCACCAAATATTCATAATGCCCTGAGTGGGTATTAAAGGCAGTCTTCCATTCATCCCCCTCTCTTATTCGGATTAGATTGTACGCACCGCGTAGGTCAATCTTAGAAAAAATGGTGGCAGTACGAAGCTGGTCAAACAAGACCGAAATGAGAGGCAGTGGGTATGAGTTTTTAATCGTGATACGGTTCAATTCCCTGAAGTCGATGCAGGGTCGCAACGAACCGTCCTTTTTACCCACGAAGAAGAACCCCGACCCAACTGGAGACTGTGAAGGTCTGATAAATCCCTTAGCCAAGTTCTCCTGAATGTACTCTGCCATAGCCTGAGTCTCAGGACGTGACAGGGAGTACAACCTGCTCTTGGGAAGCTTAGCATTTGGCAACAAATCAATGGCACAGTCATAGGGGCGATGGGGAGGTAGTACCTCTGCAACTTTTTTGGAGAACACGTCCGCAAAATCTGCATAACACCCTGGCAATCCTGGCAAACCTTGCTGCGAGAGCCTGACTGGAAGGCTCAAGCAACTCCTGAAACAATCAGTACCCCAACTAAGAATCTCCCCAGAGACCCAGTCAAATTGAGGATTGTGGGCCCTTAACCAGGGTAACCCCAACACCAATGGGGCAAAAGTACAGACAGTCACATAAAAGGACAATTTTTCAGAGTGTGTGGCTCCAATAAACAAAGAAATCTGGCTAGTGCAAGAGGTAATTTTACCTTGGGATAATGGTTCCCCGTTTAACCCACAAATCTCAATTTCCGATGCCAATGGTACTAAGGGAACAGAGTGTTTCAGGGCGAATTGGCGGTCCATAAAAACCCCGTCGGCCCCACTGTCCACAAAGGCCTCAGTCTTGACAGTTTGACCGAGGATCTTCAAGGTCACCGGAATGATAAAAGTCTTCTTGGGAAATTCTGACTTCTGGCCTGACAGGATATTTCCCATCACCCTCAGGCCCTGAAGTTTTCCGGCTTTTCTGGGCATGATACTACCACATGACCTTTATTCCCACAGTACAAACACAACCCCTGCTGTCTCCTCCGCGTCTTCTCACGCGAGGAGAGGCGGGTAGCCCCAATCTGCATAGGCTCCTCAGAAAATTCCTCAGAGTCTGAGGTTCCCTTGGGAAGGAAGGAAATCTCAGTCTCCCTTTCAAGCCTACGCTCTCTCAGCCGTCTATCCACCCGGATGGATAACTGCATGAGCTGATCCAAGCTATCAGGCAAGGGATATTGTACCAGTTGGTCCTTTATCTGGTTAGAAAGACCTCTTCGGTACTGGTGTCTCAGGGCTGGGTCATTCCACTGGGTATCATGGGCCAACCTCCGAAACTCCGTACAGTAAACCTCAACTGGCCTTCGCCCTTGCTTAAGGATCGAAATCTGAGCCTCGGCTGAGGCCGTCTTGTCAGGGTCATCATACAACATGCCCAGTGCCGTAAAAAAAGCATCAACACTTTTAAGCGACGGACAGTCAGGCTGCAACCCATATGCCCAGACCTGTGGGTCTCCTTGTAGCAAGGAAATCACTATGCCCACCCGCTGAATCTCCGACCCAGAAGACTGAGGCCTAAGCCGGAAGTATAGCTTGCAGCTCTCCTTGAAACAAAAGAACTGCGAGCGATCTCCAGAAAAACGATCCGGGAGATTTACTTTCGGCTCCTTAACCCCTGCAGGTGCTGCTGCTGCGGGAGCTCCGCCAGCAGCCTGGGAGGTGTGCATTTTAATGGACAAATCATTAAATTGTCGAGTCAGGACCTGCACCTGATCGACCACCTGTTGCAACGTATTTTGAGGGGTATGCTCCATATTCCCACAAAATTTCAACAGGAGTATTAGGCTGCTGAATATGTTGTGTTTTAATACGTAGAGAACCCGAAATGCTGTTGCTAAGGGCAACAGCAAAACCCTAAAGGGTTACCAACGGGTGTGGCAGTAAACTCCTTGGTCAGAGATGGAATGATAGACACAAGGAGAATCTCCACAATCCTAATTCTCACTTGCAGTGCACAGGTTTTAGCTTACTGCCACTAAACTGACCCCTGACACCTAGCACAGTGAGACAGGATTAGACAGGCAAGTCTTAGAATACAGCCGCAAACTTGCTAAGTTCACAGAGTAGTAACAGAACCCCAGCAAGCTAAACGACTGTCTCCAGTCTTACTGCTAGGTCTGGATTGGCAGAGTGTAATACCAAATCCCCAGGCCTATTTGCAGTAAGCAACAAACAAATACAAAGCTACACAGTACTGGCTAACTTTCATGAACTGACTAACCAACAAAGATTCAGCAGCATCTGCTTACCCTGAAAAGAGGCCTTATAAAGCAGGTGCTGTCCACGCCCCACTCAGACCTCACAGACTGTGAGCACAAAAACCAGCACCGGATCCCCTGCCGTGCACAGAGCCTATAACCACTGCACAGCAAAAGACCCGAACCGGAGTATCAGCTGCGCTCAGGTTACTCCACTAGCACTTGTCTCCCGGTTGCCATGACGACGTGGCAGCACAGGGCAGGAGACCCTAACAAAAACTTTCCAAATCAGTTGCTGTGTAGGAAGCGGTAGACTATCCACATATATACCCTATTTTTTATGAAAATAAATTACCCCTATTTTTAATGTGGAAGGTAGCCATATGGCGTTCATGGTAAATCACTTCCAGTAGGGCAACTTTCCATTCTCTTATAGTGTAGGAGCCATCTGAGATATCCAGTGCCGTAAAATAACTTGTTTATGCTGCTTTCAGATCGCAAATGCCGGATCCCACCCGGTAAGAGAAACGTGTCCTTACCGGGTGGGATCCGGCATTTGCGCTCCTTTGCTGGCTTTTCGACCTGGCAATATACCGGGTCGGTTGCCATAGCAGCGGGGGCGCAGCAGCAGCAGGAGCGGGGGCAGAGGTGGTGCTGGGAGATGAGCTCATCTCCTGCGCCGCCTCTCCCTATGCTGTGAATGGGAGCCGTGTCGCATCGGAACGGCTCCCATTCACACTGCACCTGACCCGGTATTCAACCCGGTAATAACCCTTCTTTTTTACCGGGTTGAATTACCGGGTCAGGCGACCCGCTAATTCACCAAAGGAGCTTTCACATCGCACACTGACCTGTTTCGACACGGCAATATGCCGTGACGATACCGGGTTATTTGTGCGATGTGAAAGGGGTATTGTTTAGTTACCGTAACCATAACTGATAGAATAGGAATAAAGTGTGTCATATGTAGTTCTTCTACCCATGTGGAGAAATCTGCAAAAAGCAAAGTCTTGGCAGATCATGGGAAATGGATGTGAAAAAATATATATAAATGGTTGTTTTACACCAAAACTTTCTAATTTTTCTACATGACCATAAGTTATGGGTGATATTGGCCATAGAGGCATTTAATACAGGAACCTGTTTCAGAGGTAACAAAATGTTTTCTTTGAGAGGGTGAAATATACGTTCTGTTGAGAACCCAGATGTGAATTTCCTGCAGATGGGCTGACTTTAATACCGGTCGTATTCTCATAGTGTACAGCAGTAAGTCTATGACATCAAGCAGGTCTGGGATTACAGATTTTCTGGCTCAGGAAACAGTAACCCATGCAGAATCAGGGATTTTTACCAAATCAGAGTAAAGAAACCTTATCCTTTAAATACAAGAGCATCTAAGGGTAAAAAAAGTTTTTTATGACCGGATTTACCTGAGCGGAGCCTAAAGGGTCATTTAGGGATTGAATGTAGCGACGGGCTTGAAGAAACGTGAAAAAGTGTATGCAAGGCAAGGAAAAGTGATCTTGAAGTTGTGTGAAAGAGAGTAAATTTCCACCAGGGTTGAAGACATCCTTGATAGCATTGATCCCCTTTCAGCACCAAGATTTGTAAACCGGGTTATTCGGGGGGAAGGGGAGGAGTTTGGATTACCCCATAGAGTTACATAAGTGGTAGAATAAGGATCAATCTCAAAGTGAACAGGAGCGCCACTTAATTTTCTCAAAAATTCTTTTGCACAATCACTCTCAAAGTGTTTATTCAAGGACAACCCAGCTGTACAGTATGTGTCCTATATGAAAATATTATTACAACATTCCACTGGAAGCTTAGCAATCAGGGTATAAAGTAAGGCTGCCGGATAATATGGGGAAAATAAAGCTTCCTCTAGAGCAGTATTAGTAAAATTATTCAAATGAAGCAACCAATCCGATGCGTATCTAAACAGAGCCGAATAACAGGTGGAGAAAGGAATCTATTGGTAAATTGAGTGGATGGGTTGCTACAGTATATAGTGATCTTAAAATGCAGATGAATCCCTCAGGGAAACTAAACCATCTAAGTGCCTCGAACAGGTGATCCTAGGTTACCAGATCAAATGCCTTTTCTGCACATAAAGCCAATAATAGACCAGGATCACCTGTTGGGGTAGCACCCAGAGACTGAAGAATAATGAGGACTTTCAAAATGTTAAGCTGCCCATGCACCTAAAGATTTATTGTCCAATCTGACTGGTTGGAACGAAAATCTGGTAATGGATGGGAGCAAATGATAATTGACCAAAAAAGCAGTGAGGGGTGTTACAATCTTAGAGCTAAGGATTTTGAAAAATTCACCGGCCAGGCCATCCGCACCTGGGATTTTCATGGGTTTCAAGACAGCGATGGCTTCAGTTACTTCTAAAGTAGTGTTTGGAGCAGTAAGAGTATCTGCCTGGTCAGAAGAAAGTTGCGGTAATAAAACCCACTGCCAAAATAACTGTTTATTTTCAAAATCTATAGGTTTCTAAGAATACAAGGATTGCTAATAATTATGAAGTATGTCAACTATCTATTTCCCGTCAAAATGAGCAATAGAATGGTCATCAACTAAAGCTGCAATATGAGAATGACCTCTATACGCTCTGAGAAGATCAAATAATAAATTACTAGATTTGTTACCATATTGAAAAAAATTAGGCTTCCCAGCAATCAAAAATCTATTAAGCAAGAATCTGATCAAAATGTGATTTTGCCTCCCAGAATTTATGTTTAGTATCTTGGGAGGAAGATAATTTATAGGCTTGGAAGGCAGAAGTCAAGGACAATTGGGCATCTCTATAAGACTCGTCTTGCTCTTTTTAATTTTTGGACATAAAAGCTATGATGTCTCCCCTAAGAACTGCCTTGGCGGACTGCCAAAAGAGGGCAGGATCTGAGGCATACGGTATACTGCATTAGTAAAGAGATAATTATTCCATGCTGTTTCCATCATGGACTTGAATTTTGTGCAGTTGCTCATTTTAGCTGGGACATGCCAATGGGAGTGAGTGCCTAGAGTGTATTTACCTTGGAGGGTGACCCATATACTGTAGAAGCATGGTCAGAAATAGTATTGGGATCAACAGAAATTTGACGACCCTGGATGAAAGAACCAGCAGCCCTTTAATACAGTACTTGACAGCATTGAATCACTCAATTGTGTTTTATGTAAGGGTCTGGCATTAGTGCATCTGAGCTGCTAGTGACCTGTGCTGCTACATCACTAAATGTTTGCTATAGTCCATTGAGCCATTCTTTCCTTATCCACTGCAGTGTGTGATGTGGCTAAGCATCATGTCTTTTTTAATTCTCCTGAACCCAAAAGAGCGATCACTTGAATTCTATAGCTACAGTACCTGTCACTGTTAGGGGATACACTGTTGTTGTCATGAGTGCCTGAGTCCTATCCACTTGCTTGCCCTGGTCCCAGCTGTGACAGGAAAAGGTAGAATTACATGGTTGCCAGGTGCACATATGGCCCTACAGGTGTTAAAGATGTTAACCACCAGTCCTTTTGTGCATTCATTGTAAAATACACATAGTGGATATGTTTACATGCCATAACTAATGCACATCATTTACAATCCCCATTTTTTTTCAAAATACGCATGATAATGTATTTGTGAAAAGATAATATTTTGGACTGGCTTTAAAATATTAATCTGAAAACAGGATATCAGTGCTTAGTTCTGCACCAATATATCTTGATGGTCTGCACAGTGCTCAGCGATGTGCCTGCATCATCTCCTACACTCAGGTGCATCTCTGCAAACTAAAAGAGCAGAGAGGGGGGATAAATATTTAGTAGGTTCAATATGGGTGTCACTTCTGGTTATTGTTAAAATTGCTCTAGCAGGTTTCCCTGCAGTCTGATTACCTGCCACCAGGGGTCGCCAGGTCTGCTCTGCATGGTCTTATTTTTTTATGACTGTCATTATTTTGGAACTGTTGGCAGCTGCTAGCTGCTCCTAGGCTGGCAGTTCTCACAGGCGTCTGAAGCACCGGCTTTTAGCAATGCCTGAGCAAGAGGCTTTTACCACACCTGTGTTCATTTCTTATGCCTGTTCACATTTTTACCCTGTTGAAGTTTTAATTAAAGAAGGCCATGGAGACGTAACCAAAAAGAAGCGTATCCCATATCCAGCCAGGCAAGATGCCCATAAATGCTTTGGAGATGTAGTTTTGTGTTCTTGAATCAAGTAAAATAGATTTCTGATACAGTTGTGCAATTACATTTTAGAGTGTGCTTTGGGAAATCACCATCAACTAGACATTCCATCTACATCGTTCTCATAAATAGCCATTATTTTAATATAAATTGATAAAACAGTATATTTCTTTTGTAATCAACCTGTATTATATCCATGTCCACATTATGCCCCTGCCGACAGTTTGACTATCTACATATTGATTGTCAACATGTAGACCATGTTGACATTTTGGTGTCTATATTTGTCTAAAGTGTCTAAAGCAGGTACTCACTAAAGGATGAGTGTACCTGGCGATATAACAGCGGCGACAGGACCTGGCGGGGTGCAGACATTGGCAAGTGCATACAAGTGTTGGAACGGGGAGGGGGAGGGGAGTGGGGTCAGGCTGCATTCACCAGCATGGCCTTCACTGGCAATATCGCCCATCAGACCTGCATACAATGGAGGACGTCGCTGATGATGCATGGGAGCACGCATCGTCAGTAACGTAGTGCATACACACTAGACAATGTCATTAATAATGTGTCAAAATCAGGCACATCATTCACGATATTGTCTAGTGTGTTACCTGGCTTTAGTTCTGTCTAATATACCCAATCCATTGATTTCATTATTAACCTTTTGTACTGTATAGCTATTCGATAAGTGATAGCTTTAAAATTGAGTAAAGCTATAATTACTTTTGACCAAAATAGATTGTATTTATTTTATAAATGATGTGTGTGTGTGTGTGTGTGTGTGTGTGTGTGTGTGTGTGTGTATGTGTTATTATTTGCAGTTATGTAGGCGCACTCCGGTGGATGACTCAAACTATGAACAGCTCAGTTACTGAACAGTGGTGTTCAGGGCCGGATTAAGCCTTGAGGGGTGCCCGGGGCACTTTAGACATGGGGGCCCCAGTGGAAGGGGGATAGGGGGGCTGTATATAAGATTGTGCATACCTCCCAACATGACCCATTCCAGGAGGGACAGCATGCTCTGTACACAGACTTCCCTCTTAATATAGGATTGTAGTCACCTGTGTTAAACTATTTAATTGATAAGAAAATTAATTCAACACAGGTGATTGCAATCATAACTTAAGAAGGAAGTCCAGGTAGAGAGCATGTTTATCTTGTCACATGCAAAAATAGCAGCAGCCTCTGTACTACATACACACTGGTACAGGACTCAGGAGGACTGTGTGTGTGTGTGTGTGTGTGTGTGTGTGCATCTCTCTCTCTCTCTCTCTCTCTCAAGACCCTCATTAGTTAACAAGTTACACAGGGCTCCCACCCAGGTGTGGAGAGAGCTGTAAGTGACACAGCGATCCCACCCTGTGTCACTTACAGCTCTCTCCACCCTCCTATCTTTCCTCTTGTTGGGAAGCTCCATCGATAGTTCATGAAATCTGATACTCCTGTGTCTCTGCCTGTACTGCATATTGTCCTGCTCGCATTCTGGCTGTCTGGTTCTGCTGCTGCATAAGAGGGAAAGGTAGTGATGTCAGTGTGAGTGTGCTCTGGCTGGGGGGATCCCTGACAGAGGGGGGCTTGGGGTACAGTATGCCCTGCATCCCCCCCTTAATCTGGCTATGGTGGTGTTGATTTATGGAAGTATAACAGGTACATGACACTGGTACTGGATGGCATTCATAGCATAGGTTTCACACAACCCACCAGTAACTGAGAATATACTGCAAAAGGGTAGCGGTGCAGAGATTCTGGAGTAGCTTCATATGCAGGTGTCTCTGGTGTCAAAATTGGTGACCTATCACTCTCCACCATATCACATTCCAAAATTTTCTCAGTCTTAAGGCCCGTATTCACGGGCCGATGTGGGAGAGATGTGTGCTGAGCGAACCGCTCAGCACACATCTCTCCAGCCGCTCAGCACAGCGCGATGTGTGCTGAGCATGCGGGGGGAGATGGGGGGGGGGGTGCTCATTTCACCCAGCGGGTGAAATGAGCGACCTGTTAGATTGGCCTGCACGCAGGCCAATCTAGCACCAGTGATAGCAATGCGCGGGGCTTGGCATCCCTATCGCTGTAGGGGGTACACACGGAGTGATCATGCTTAAAATCTAAGCAATCTAGTCAGATTGCTTAGATTATCGCTCCGTGAGTACCCCTCTTTATACTTATGAGGGCTGCAGCCATAAGATGCAGCAGCACATTGGAATGGAGGACAGACCTCCCTGGGTCCTAGTGCCCAGCATGTACTTTATACACAGTGGAAAGACTGCTTTCTTAAAATTTACACTATGGAAATACACATTGGAAAGCCCATGTAAAAATTCACAATGAGGTGTAGCCATCACATGCATAGTCATGCCCCACGTATCCAATAGGCCTCATGGCAGATTGATATTTTTCACGCACATATTATGGCATTACAAGCTTTAGATGCAGAAATCTGATCACACTATGCACCTAAATGTGTGACAATGTTTCCGTCAGCACTGCCATCTTACAGCTGATGTTGGGACAGTGTGACTGATATGAGGTGCAGTCAAATGGCCGTGAGGGAAAGTTGTGATCCACCTGCTCTGGCCTGGTGGGAAATCAGAATGAGTGGAAAACATTACACACATGAGAAGTCTTGTTACCTAACTTATTGAACCAACCTTGTCTTAATAATAAATAAAAAATACATATCTTAATCTATACATGATATATTGAATATGTCCACTTTACTGTACACACATTTGTTAAACTCAAAACTAAATATAACTTCATGTGCCAGAGTAACATATCCAGGCCAAAATGTAGCTTCTGTTCATTTATTCTGTTGCAACAAGTGTTGTTATGCTCACTTTCTAAATAGAAGAACTCCACAAAATCATTGGAAATACTGATCCACCAGCCCAATCCACCAGACCTTCAACCTCAGGACTTAGCTAATTAATTAACTTGACCAATACTAGATTATAGATTTTTTGTAGAGTTTAAAGAAAGCCCTGTCCTGGTGAAGAGTTTAACGCAAAGTGAATGATGTTTAGGGTTATAGCCAGTGCTGCAAGTATGGCCAGCCGGTACGCAGTACCACCTGCCCGACCGCCTTGCTTGCATCACCATTGTGACATCATCACCATTATGACATCATCACCATTGTGACATCATCACCATTATGACATCATCAACATGGTGACATCATCACTATTATGACGTCATCACCATTATGACATCATCACCATTGTGACATCATAACCATTATGGCATCATCACCATTGTGACATCATCATCATTATGGCATCATCACCATTGTGACATCATAACCATCATGACATCATCACCATTGTGACATCATCACCATTGTAACATCATCCCATTTATGACATCATAGCCATTGTGACATCATCAACATTATGAAATCATCACATTTGTGACATCATCACTATTATGACATCATAACCATTGTGACATCACCACCATTATGACATCATCAGTGACATCATCCCCATTATGACATCATCACCCTTGTGACTTCATCAACATTATGACATCCTCACATTTGTGACATCATATCCATTGTGACATCATCACCATTGTGACATCATCACCATTATGACATCATCAGTGACATCATCCCCATTATGACATCATCACCATTGTGACATCATCAACATTATGACATCATCACCATTGTGGCATCATCCCCATTATGACATCATCACCATTGTGACATCATCACCATTAGTTGATTGTGATGTCATAATTTTGCTTTGCGTGTTGCATTGCATTGATTGCTGCTGTGTCTGAGGGGAGGAGAGCGCAGCATGCGCCTCTCCTGCCACTCAGTGCTCAGTCCGATCTCCAGCAGCGTGTTTCTCAAATGAGGCGGTGGCTCATTAGCCAATCAAAGCTCGCGGACCGGCAGCGGTGGCTCCTCATTGACTGCCAGACCACGAGCTTTGATTGGCTCACAAACTGGTGCCTCACTTGAGTTACACGCCGCCGCTGGATACCGGACTGAGGGGCAGGAGAGGCTGTGCTCTCCTTCCCTCCCCTCGGGCATACAGCAGCAACAGCAGCAGTAGCAGCAGTGAGCAGCACTGGGGGGGGGGCATGTGTGTACATGGCACTGTGGGGGCATATGTCTATCTGGCACTGGGGGAACATATGTGTACCTGGCACTGTGGGGGCATATATGTATCTGGCACTGTAGGAGCATATCTAGCACTGTGAGGGCAAATGTTTATATAGCACTGTGGGGGGCATATGTGTATCTGGCACTGCGGGGGCATATCTGGCACCATGGGGGAATATGTGTATCTGGCACTATGGGGGCATATCTGCCACTGTAGGAGCATGCATGTTTCTGGCACAGCACTACTGGGGACATATGTGTATCTGGCACTATTGGGGGCATATGTGTATCTGGCACTACAGTATTTGGGGGCATATGTGTATCTGGCACTGCACTATTGGGGTCATATGTGTATCTGGCCCCCCATATGTGTATCACATCCCCATTAGGAGGGATTGCTGACTCAAGAGT
This sequence comes from Pseudophryne corroboree, assembly GCF_028390025.1. Lineage (NCBI taxonomy): Eukaryota > Metazoa > Chordata > Amphibia > Anura > Myobatrachidae > Pseudophryne > Pseudophryne corroboree. Next base: position 380,626,098 of record NC_086448.1, read on the forward strand.
GCCATTGGAGAAGCCAGGGGTGTCTCCAGGTAAACTGGCTCTCAGATGCTGTAGGAGCCATTATCATGTGGCCTTACACTGGGCATTTAGACCCAGACTTATATGTAATTATTTATGGGGTGGGTGTGGGGTGCGGTGGCCCCTGTGTCAGTATGGCTGGGCGGCTTCAGGTCGGCACACTCTAACACTTTATTAACACTCATGATTTTCCCTATCACTTTGTATATATTTTTGTTTTTTAATCACACTTCACTTACATAGCACTTATGTGCTTCTTATTAACCCTTATTAATTTTCACCTGTGTGCTGACCTGGGGTAGCCGACCTGTGCCAACGTGATGGAGTCCTGCACCCCGGACCCATACCTAGTATTAGGGACCCCCAATGACGGAGAAGCCTTGTCGATCGGCCTGGGGGCTTAACCCTATATCTGCAGATAAATCTGACAATTTGACAATTTACCATATGGAGCTTGTTTTTATGATCAAAAATTATACATACAAAGGATTCTTAATATTTGTGAGTATTGCCCAAAAATTGTTGTTTTTGGAGGATTACCTACAAAATTAGTTTGATTAATATACCCATAAATTAGGCTTAACACAACAAAAATTAAATTGTTTTGAAATAAATGTACAGGTATTTTTCTTTATACATGAAATTATAAATTACTTATCATAAAGTAAACACAGATGGATAAAGTTACATACAGCAGAACTATGTTCCCTGTAAGGAGTAGCACGTGATTGGCCCACCTGTCAGGGATCTCCATCCTTTGCTATAGTTTTATATTCAGTAATGTAGCTTTCATCAGTGGGGCATTCGCCACCCAGTGGTTAAGCTGTGTATTGTAAGGTGTGGATTCTCTCACATCTTAGCACGCCAAGACGTATATTTACATGCCGGGCTCATTGTGAGAGCTTGCAGGCTCATTGTGAGAGCTTGCAGGCTCATAGGTGGTCTTTCCGTGTTGTTCGCTCGTTGCCGATCTTCGCTATGCTGCGATTTGTTGCTAATTGCGCATGCGCAAGGCACGCAGGGTGCATGCGCTTAGTTATTTAACTAAAAACTTAGCAGTTTTGCTGTGGATCCTGTAGCGCTTTTCAGTCGCACTGCTGATTGGTGAATGATTGACAGGAAAGGGGCGTTTTTGGGTGGTAACTGAGCGTTTTCCGGGAGTGTGCTAAAAAACACAGGCGTGTCAGGGAAAAACGTGGGAGTGTCTGGAGAAACGGGGGAGTGGCTGGCTGAATGCAGGGCATGTTTGTGACGTCAAACCAGGAACTAAACAGACTGAGCTGATCACAATCTGTGAGTAGGTCTGGAGCTACTCAGAAACGGCAAATAATTATTTAGTAGCAGTTCTGCTAATCATTTGTTCGCTATTCTGCTAAACTAAGATACACTCCCAGAGGGCGGCGGCCTAGCGTGTGCAATGCTGCTAAAAGCAGCTAGCGAGCGAACAACTCGGAATGAGGGCCATTGTGAGAGCTTGCATTCTAAAGGGATAGCTTGGCTTTTTAAGTGAGTTGTGCATTTGAAACAGCAGCAGGTGAGTTAAAATACATAAAAAGGTGAGTTTTATAATACGCAATCAGGAACACAAATGTTTGCAATATCATTAAGTCTCTGGTGAGGCTGCAAGGGGCTGACCTTGTGAGTGAGTGAGAGGGTCTCTAACTTGGAGTAGCAGAGGGGCTGTGACTGTTGCGTGTGTGAGGGGCTGAGATTTTGTGTGTGTGTGTGTGTGTGTGTGTGTGTGTGTGTGTGTGTGTGTGTGTGAGGGGCTGAGATTTTGTGTGTGTGTGTGTGTGTGTGTGAGGGGCGGATATTTTGAGGGTATAGGGCTGCCTTTGTTTCTGTCTTTGTTTTTGTTCTATTTTGTGTGTGAGCATACTAGGTACTGCCCAGGGACGCTGACAGTGGGGAAAGAGCCTACTGCTGCTGCCAACAGGTACTACCAGGGACCCACAATGGACCTGCGGGGTCTGAATCCACTGCTGAGCTGCACAAGGGGGAAAGGAAGACTGCTGCTGCAGACATCAGAGGAGAGGACGGAAAGGGACGGAGACTGCTGAATAAAAGCGAAGGAACCAGTGACTACTGCTGCACAAAAGCACAGGATTAGGGGACGCAAAGGATAGATAAGTATAAGCCCAACTTCATTATTGTATAGTGAGTGTTTTGCCTAGATTGTTTTGCTTCTCTATTTCTTCTTGGGTAACAGGGAGTTAGACCTTACAAAAATATGGGTGGGGCTGGGATTGGGGATTTCACTCAGTGCATGTCGTGCAAGATGTACGCGCACCTGGAGCAACCGTCCCAGTGTGAGTACATCTGCATGAGGTGTGTGCAAACAGTTGCCCTGGAAGCCCAGGTAACTGATCTAGAGCAAACCGCTATGCGACTGAGGGAGATTCATAGTCTCGAGTAAAGTTTAGATAGAACGGTGGAGGAGTTGAGAGAGGGGTCACTTGTATATGAGGATGACCAGGCAGTTAGCTGGGTCACAGTTAGAAGGAAGAAAATGAGGGGGAGGCTCGACATCTCTGAACTATCAAAGTCAAACCCGAATAAATTTGCACGACTGGACGAGGAATCGGAGGATGATGCCGGAGGAGACTGTTACATCTAGCAACCAGAGAAGCGGTCCCTCTGGCGCAGTTGGGATAAAAGTTAGTAAGGTACCTAGTCAGATTGTGGTGGTAGGGGATTCCATTATTAGGAAGACAGATAGGGCAATCTGCTACCGGGACCGCAATCGCCGTACGTTCTGTTGTCTCCCGGGAGCTCGGGTGCGGCACATTGCGGACCGGGTAGAGAGATTGTTGGGAGGGGCTGGGAATGATCCAGCGGTCTTGGTGCACGTTGGCACCAACGACAAAGTTAGTGGAAGATGGGATGTCCTTAAGAAAGACTATAGTGAATTAGGCAAGAAACTTAAGGCAAGGACAATTAGGTAATATGCTCTGAATTATTACCCATGCCACACGCTAGCCCAGGGACACAGAGGGAGATTAGGGAGGTAAATGTGTGGCTTAGGGATTGGTGCAGGAAAGAAGGGCAGACTTCTCAGTCAGGTGCCATATTTTTTTGTCGTGATGGATTGCACCTGAATGTGGAGGGGGCAGCGGTGCTGGGGGGAAGGATGGTTAGAAGGTTGGAGGAGATTTTAAACTAGGTGCCAGGGGGGAGGGTTTAGCAAGAAATTACAGGTCATTCAGTAAGAATAGCAGGGGTGGCATTAGTGAACAAAACGGGGGAGGAGTAGGGGGTTGGAATAGAGCAGACGACAAGGGTAATAACATGGGAACTAAAAAGGGTTTTAGAATAACAGTAACCAATGACGATTACGGGTCATCTTTGTTGCATAAGAATTATGATGTCCCTACCATAAGGGGAAATACATATCTCACTTGTATGTATGTAAATGCTAGAAGCCGTACAGGTAAAAAGGGGGAACTAGAAATCCTTGCAGCAAGCAAGGAATATGATATTATAGGCATTACTGAAACTTGGTGGGACGAATCTCACGATTGGACAGTCAATCTAGAGGGTTACACGCTGTACAGGAGAGACAGACTAAATAAACGGGGTGGAGGAGTATGTCTTTACGTAAAGCCATTTCTAAAACCTGTTATATGGGAAGATATTCAAGAAGGGACTGTAAATACTATTGAGACGTTATGGATAGAAATTGCATGCGGGGGTAAAGGAATAAAGAAGTTATTAGTGGGGTTATGCTACAGGCCGCCTGGTATTAATGTGTCTGATGAGAAATTGTTACTGAATCAAATTGAAAGAGCAGCAGGAGTAGGAGACATAGTAGTGATGGGAGACTTTAACTATCCCGAGATAAACTGGAAAGTCAATTCATGTGATACTGCTAGCAGCTAGGGGCAATATGTTTTTAAATACACTAAATGATAATTACTTAGTTCAATTAATCGAGGAATCAACTAGGTGCAATGCAATCTTAGACCTGGTATTAACTAACAATGGGGAATTGGAATCAAATATTGAAGTAGGAGAGCCCATAGGTAACAGCGACCACAATATGGTCACAATATGGTCACATTCAATATCAGTTTTCATAAGCAGTCCTATACTGGCTCAACTAGAACTTTACTTTAGCAAAGCCAACTTTGACATGATGAAGGAAGCGTTAAGGGACATTGAATGGGAAATTCTGTTTCAAGGAAGAAATACTACAGAGAAATGGGATGTATTAAAATCACTGCTAATTAATAATACTCGTAAATGTATTCCCACAGCAGCAAAAAAAAGGAATAAAATCCCAAACCAAAGTGGTTTAACAAAAATATAAGGAATTAATGGACAAAAAAAGACGAGCATTTAAAAAATACAAATCTGAGGGGGATGCGGAGTCATTTCAGCATGATAAGGACTATAACAAAATATACAAAAAAGGAATAAGAGCGGCTAAAGTAGAAATTGAAAAACTAGTATCAAAGGAAGGCAATCCCAAAATTTTTTTAAGTACATCAACAACAAGAGACTAAAGAAGGAGAGTATAGGCCCTTTAAAGGACAAGAGGGGAGTCTTAATCAAAAATGATAATGACATAGCAAACAAACTAAACAAGTTTTTTTCAACGGTATTTACTAGAGAGGACCAAACGCTGGGTTTAACACAAAATCTCAACAAAGATAATGTCCCACTGCTAAATGCTTATTTATGTGAGGAGGTAGTCTGTGACCGATTAAAAAAGTTAAAGATTAATAAGTCACCTGGTCCAGATGGAATTCACCCGAGGGTTCTTATGGAGCTGCACGCTGAACTAGCAAGACCTCTATTTTTGATCTTCATGGATTCGGTTAAATTGGGTATGGTTCCAAAAGACTGGCGTACAGCGGAGGTAGTGCCGATATTCTAAAAGGGGAGCAAAGCTGAACCAGGTAATTATAGACCAGTTAGTCTTACATCTATAGTGGGGAAAGTAATGAAAGGTATTCTAAGAGACAGTATTCAAAAGTTCCTTGAAGCAAATAAGGTCATTAAAAGGAACCAACACGGATTTGTGAAGGACAGATCATGTCAGACCAACTTTCTTGGCTTTTATGAAACAGTAAGTGCGAACCTTGATCAGGGTAATGTAATCTAATGGACGTAATCTTTTTAGACTTTGCCAAAGCTTTAGACACTGTACCACACATGCGTCTTATCTATAAACTACAAGAAATAGGGCTAGGGAGCACAATATGCACTTGGGTCAGTAATTGGTTAGATAATAGGGAGCAGCGCGTTGTGGTCAATGGATCATTTTCAAATTGGACTAAAGTACTAAGTGGTGAGCCACAAGGGTCTGTACTTGGACCACTTTTGTTCAACATTTTCATCAACGGCCTAACAGTAGGTCTAGAGAGCATGGTGTCAATTTTCGCAGACGATACCAAATTGTGTAAGGTTATAAATACGAAGGGGGATGCTGAGTTTCTTCAGAATGACTTAACTAAACTGGAAGCATGGGCAGCAAAATGGAGAATGAGATTCAACACAGACAAGTGTAAGGTAATGCACTGTGGGGGCAAGACCAAAAATAACACCTACATACTAAATGGGGTAATATTCGGGGATTCTGTACTGGAAAAAGACTTAGGGGTTCACATAGATAACAAATTAAGCAGCAGCACCCAAAATAAGAGTGCAGCAAAGAAGGCTAATAAGATATTAGCATGCATAAAACGGGGAATTGATGCAAAGGACGAGAGTATTATACTCCCATTATATAAATCACTAGTGAGGCCACATCTTGAATACTGTGTGCAATTTTGGGCACCATATTACAAAAAGGTTATCCTGGAGCTAGAAAATGTTCAGAGGCGGGCGACCAAACTAATCAAGGGCATGGAGACGCTGGAATACGAGGAAAGGCTTGCAAGGCTAGGCATGTTTACATTGGAAAAGAGGAGACTAAGAAGGGACATGATCAACATCTACAAATATATAAGGGGTCAATACACAGAGCTTGGGAGGGACCTGTTTCTATAAGATCAGCACAGAGGACACGTGGTCACTCGCTTAGGTTAGAGGAGAGGAGTTTCCGCACATTGAGGCGAAAAGGTTTTTTCACAGTAAGGACAGTACGTGTTTGGAATTCCCTGCCTGAGAGAGTAGTAATGGCGGACTCAGTCAACACCTTTAAGAATGGGTTAGATAAATTCGTATTGGATAAAGGTATTCAGGATTATGGTGCATAGGCACGCATTATAGTTAATATAACCAGTCCTAACATAAAAATAATATAATAAGACTGCATAGGAGACCACAAATAGGTTGAACTCGATGGACAATTGTCTATTTTCAACCTTAGTTACTATGTTACTAGGCCACAACTAGGACACCTGAATGCCATGCACACAGCAAAGATTTATAAAGAAACATCTGTACACAGGAGCAGCACACACATAAGTTCTGAAACCGGTGCACAATGGGCCTAATTCTGACCTGTTCGCTCGCTTGTGATTTTTGCTCTCCTGCATTCGCATAGTCGCCGCCCACAGGGGAGTGTAGTTTTGCTTTGCAAGTGTGCGAATGCATGTGTATCAGAGCTGTAAAAATAGATTTTGTGCAGTCTCTGAGTAGCCCAGGACTCTCCGAACACTTCAGCCTGTCCGGGACCGGAATTAACGTCAGGAACTCTCCCTGCAAATGCATGGACACGGCTACGTTTTTCCAACCACTCACAGAAAATGGTCAGTTGACACCCACAAACAGCTTCTTCCTGTCAATCTCCTTGCGAACGCCCGTGCGAATGGATTCTTCGCACAAACCCATCCCTGAGCGGCAATCCACTTTGTACCCGTGCAGTTTAGACGTGATCGCCCGCTGTACGAAAATGCAGCCTAGCGTTCAGGTGTGAATTAGGCCCAATATGAGAGCTCATACTGGCTTTCTAATTTCTTACACGAACTGTAACTATTGCACTGATAGAGACAGGTTTATTATGAAATGTAACTTGTATTTAATGCCATCATATAACTATTCAAGGCCAATGAAAAAAACAGTAGCAATTGTTATTGTATAGAGTTTCTTCTATATTTTTTTTTTTCAACAAATGATAGTGAAATGTTTGGCTGAACATTCTCTTAAGACATCGAAAAGAATGTCATTTCCAGGGACCGGCCCATGATTTACAGATTTGTCTCTAAAAAAATATGTTTTTCCTGGAAATGTACAAAACAAAACCCTTTTTTTATGCACAGCTTGTTTGCTGAAATCTTTTCTGGGTTTAATATGTTAATATTCATTATAGAGGAGCATTTAAAATGCAAAACACATGTTACAATGAACTCTAGTATAGACATTATGGGAAATGTAGTGTTCCAAGGTTCAGGCCAGTTTGATGTGTCAAGTGTTTACTGTTTATACGGACGCAGCAGCAAAGTGTCCTTGAAAACTATTTTAACATTTTGGCAACTATGATAGAGCTTATAAGACAGTTGGTAGGAGGGGGTTCTGCATTTTACTTGATCGCTGCTCGGGGAACTGTCTGCCAGGAGTTATCACTAACACCTACAGTAGCAGACAGCACTGAGCCCTCTGATATGTTATTAGAATCAGTTAGGAAGCTACTGTACATGTACAGTGGACACTGCAGCTAATCAGCATATCCACTGTGTATAAGCATTTTCTTTTTAATATTTTTGGTTTGAGCCACAGGTGGGAACATTGAGTAACATGTGGGGATCTGAGGGCATGTGGGGATATTTTGAAGTAAATGGGAGGTTTGAGTAGAATTTTGGAGCAATTGAGACTACTGACATGTGGGCGTACCTAGTACTAACGTTTTAGAACTGTTATTTTATTTTTAATATTGAGTAATGAAGAACCCTTTTACAAGTTGTATGGCTGCACATGTGCCTTTGAAGTGTATCATATATCCCATCACTACTGGAAAGTATGTGGGAATAAGAGTACATATACTGCTGCATTAGTTGATGTGCTGATCAGTGGGGCAGGATGGAGCTCCAAAGCACAGACGTTTGACTGCATCTGCCACTGCCTTTACATGTAGACTTTGTATAGAGCACATGCCATGTTCAAATAGCAAGATTTATTTTCCATGTGTTAAAGCAATGTTTTTCCATTAATTCAGTTGAGTGGGGTTTTGCATGAAGAACACATGTAAGCGTTAGTGTTCCAGATTTTGACATCTAATGGGCAGTACAAATGGTGTAATGGTTGACATTGCTGCTTTACAGCACTGAGGTCATGGGTTCGATTCCAACTATGGCCCTAACTGTGTGGCGTCTGTCTATTCTGCCCGTGCTTGCGTGGGTTTCCTCTGGGTACTCCTGTTTCCTCCCAAAATCCAAAAATATACTGGTAGGTTAATTGGCTCCTGACAAAAAAACTGACCCTACTGTCTAAGTGTGTACATGTACATGTGTATAGGGCAGACTAGATGGGCCAAGTGGTTCTTATCTGCTGTCATATTCCATTGTTTCTATGTATCTACGAATTTCATTCTCATAATCACCATTTCTTCAACTTACTGTAAATGTAAGAAGTGCGTTCATGTGATGCAAGCCTGCTGATTTAGTCAGCTGCTTACCTTACTTCTCACACTCTCACCTTCATGGGGTGTATATAGTAGATGGTCCTGGGCCAAAATAGAGAGAGGAATCCTGGTCCCTGGTTCAACAACAGAAAATGGACTCCTGGATGACTTCCACTGGGATCAGTGGATGGTCATCATTTACACTTTTGGCTTTAGACCAGTGGCGGTTTTTACCTATGAGACTGCACTGACTTCACTGTGGCTGGAAGTGACTTCCGATTGGAAGTCCTATCTGGCAGTCACAGACACTACAGGCAGTCCCATTGTGAGGTGTTTCCTCCCTCTGGGACTGCCAGACTCGGCTGCAGTAGGCAAGAGAGCTAGCTTCCTGCCTTGTCAGCCCTAGCCGGTTTATATGGGCTGCAGCCTCCTCCTCCAACAAGGTAGGAGCCGCCGCTGCTTTAGACTTTATTACAACTCAGTGCTAAGCACCAAGATGCAACTTTTTGGATGAAGGGAAAGTGAATTGGGATGACAGGACAGTACACAGATTCCATTACCGGCAATATTCTTGACTCCACATTCCACTCGGAGAGCCTTGCAAAACAACAAAAAGACACAGGCACAATATCCTACAGAGTCAATTCACAGGTCTAATTGGGTGTTTACTGTGAACTCTCCACTAGCATCAAAATGACTAAAGATGTCACAGATCCTAGCAAATCTATTGAACTTTCCACTATGACCACTGACTATAGTCAAACTTTTCACATGTTATTTAACTTGGCATTTATTCTGATGATGCCATTTCGGTATCTAATACTCATATGAGGCCTCTGCAAAATGTGAGGTCAGAGGTGATATTAGCTGCGTGGCCCCCATACTATTGAGGGGGCATGGCCACTGTCATTAATTAAAAATTAATTCTTAATTGTTCACTATTAACGTTCCACCATTAGCCCCTACATCATTCACAGGGGCAGATTAGGTGACCAAAAGCACAGGAAAGTTTACGCTAGAATAGCTCAGAGTTGCCACTCATGCCCCTCTCTTACAGGGCAGGAGAGGTCCCCAGTGACACTATACATATAGAGTATGTGAGATGGTATTATTAGAGTATGTATCTGTGTAATACGATGTGCATATTTGTGTGTTTGGGTGTGTGTGTGTGTGATTTATCAGGATTGGTAATACCATAAGGTCCAGCGACAGGGGGTAAAAGGGATACAGTTTTATTGGGCTCCAAGGTTCCAAGGGGCCATGGAGGTGCCCACAGATAGATTCATCTATAACTGCTGATCACTGCAGCAGCACAGGCAGTGGTTATAGAAGGATTTATCTGTGGGGTCCGGGGAGTGGTAGCCGCTTGATTTTCTAGCCCCGCGGGCAGCTTGTGCAATAAACCTTTTATTATTGTCATGCAGTATGCCTGATGCCATGCCACGCTGCTGAAAGGACACTGGGGAGCTGGAAAGACAGAAGTGGGCTGGCTGGAGCTGGTGAGACATTGAGGTGCAAGAGAGATAGAAGGATCTGTCTGGAGAAACAGAAGGGGACAGGAGCTCGAGAGACAACGGGATTCTGGAGAGAAAGATGGGTGCTTATTAGAGCTGGACAGACTCGTGGGTGCTGGCTGGAGCTGTAAAGACCCTGGAAGGAGCACTGGAGAGATGCTGGGGGCCTAGAGATTATAAGGGAAAGGCTTGGGACGGTAATTTGCATTAAGATACCAAAAGACGAGTTATATTACAAATGGTACAAAATTAGCAAATACAGTTTAAAAATATAAAATTGTTTAATTAAGGAAGTTCACAAATAACAGTATATTGAAAAAGCCCCAATAGTGAAACAGCTATAGGCTAGCAGTAGCCATTGTCCATGTTCTAACTAATTAATCATATTTAGATTAGGGATGAGCGGGTTCGGTTCTCAGGGAACTGAACCGTACCGAACTTCACCATTCGAGTCCAGTTCCGAACCAGGCTCGGGTTTTCCCGCCTGACTCGGAAACCAGAACGAGGCAAAACGTCATCATCCCGCTGTCGGGTTCTCGCGGAGTTTGGATTCCATATAATGAGCCGCGCGTCCCCGCCATTTTCACTCTGACATTGGAGAGTGTAGAGAGAGGACGTGTCTCCGTCCTCAGTTTCCTCTGTGGTAGTGTCTTGTGCTGTATTTGTCCAGTCACAGTGTTTCTGTCCTCTTGCTGCCATATGTCCATTGCTGCTGTGTTGTGCTGCATCAGTTCAGTGGTGGTGTATTGTGCTGCATCAGTCCAGTGGTAGTGTCCTGTGCATCAGCCCTCAGTCATGCCAGTGACCAGGCAGTCACAGTGTTTGTGTCCTCTTGCTGCCATATGTTCATTGCTGCTGTGTTGTGCAGCATCAGTTAAGTTTTGCTGTGTTGTGCTGCATCAGATCAGTGGTAGTGTCCTGGCCATCAGTCATTCCAGTGACCAGGCAGTCACAGTGGTATACGCTGCTGCTATATGTCCACTGCTGCCGAATAATAATAACAACAAGTCCCTTACAGTGTTGCTGTGTTGTGCTGCATCAGACCAGTGGTAGCGTCCTGGCCATCAGTCATCCCATTGACCAGGCAGTCACAGTGGTATACGCTGCTGCTATATGTCCACTGCTGCCGTATAATAATAACAACAAGTCCCTTACAGTGTTGCTGTGTTGTGCTGCATCAGACCAGTGGTAGCGTCCTGGCCATCAGTCATCCCATTGACCAGGCAGTCACAGTGGTATACGCTGCTGCTATATGTCCACTGTTGCTGTATTATAATAATAATAATAATAACAACAACAACAACAACAAGTCCCTTACAGTGTTGCTGTGTTGTGCTGCATCAGACCAGTGTAGTGTCCTGTCCATCAGTCATTCCAGTGACCAGGCAGTCACAGTGGTATACGCTGCTGCTATATGTACACTGCTGCTGTATTATAATAACAACAACAACAACAACAACAACAACAACAACAACAACGCCCTTACAGTGTTGCTGTGGTGTGCTGCATCAGACCAGTGGTAATGTCCTGGCCATCAGCTATCAGTCATTCCTGTGCCACATATTGTGTTATATAACTCCAAATAAAAATGGAGAACAAAAATTTGGAGGATAAAATAGTGAAAAATCAAGAACCATTTCCTCCTAGTGCTGAAGCTGCTGCCACTAGCCATGATATAGACGATGAAATGCCATCAACGTCGTCTGCCAAGGCCGATGCCCAATGTGATAGTAAAGGGCATGTAAAATCCAAAAGCCAAAGTTCAGTAAAAAGACACAAAAAAAGAAATTTAAATGGTCTGAGGAGAAACGTAAACTTGCCAATATGCCATTTACGACACGGAGTGGCAAGGAACGGCTGAGGCCCTGGCCTATGTTCATGACTAGTGGTTCAGTTTCACATGATGATGGGAGCCCTCATCCTCCCGCTAGAAAAATGAAAAAAGTTAAGCTGGAAAGAGCACAGAAAACAACTGTGCGTTCTAAGATGGTATCTCAAATCCCCAAGGACAGTCCAAGTGTGTTGGCGGTTGCGATGCCTGACCTTCCCAACACTGGACTGGAAGAGGTGGCTCCTTCCACCATTTGCACGCCCCCTGCAAGTGCTGTAAGGAGCACCCACAGTCCAGTTCCTGATATTGAAATTGAAGATGTCACTGTTGAAGTACACCAGGATGAGGATATGGGTGTTGCTGGCGCTGAGGAGGAAGTTGATGATGAGGATTCTGATGGTGATGTGGTTTGTTTAAGTCAGGCACCGGGGGAGACACCTGTTGTCCTTGGGATGAAGAAGCCCATTGTGATGCCTGGGCAAACTACCAAAAAAGCCACCTCTTTGGTGTGGAATTATTTCTCCTCAAATCTGGACAACAGGTGTCAAGCCATCTGTTGCCTCAGTCAATCTGTAATAAGTAGGGGTAAGGATGTTAACCACCTAGGAACATCCTCCCTTATACGTCACATGCAGCGCATTCATCATAAGTCAGTGTCAAGTTGTGACCTTTTGGGTAAGAGCATAAGCAGTCCACTGACACCTAAATCCCTTCTTCCTCCTGTACCCAAGCTCCTGCAAGCCAACTCACCAACTCCCTCAGCGTCAACTTCCTCCTCAGTCAGGAACGTCAGTAGTCCTGCAGGCCATGTCACTGTCAAGACTGAGGAGTCCTCTCCTAACCGGGATTCCTCCGGAAGATCATTGAGTGGTATGCCTGCTGTTGCTGCTGCTGCTGTTTTTGCTGCTGGGAGTCAATCATCATCCCAGAGGGGAAGTCGGAAGACCACTTGTACTACTTCAACTAAGCAATTGACTGTCCACAAGTCCTTTGTGAGGAAGATGAAATATGAAAGCAGTCATCCTGTTGCAAAGCGGATAACTGAGGCCTTGACACTTATGTTGGTGTTAGACGTGCATACGGTATCCGCCATTAGTGCAGTGGGATTTAGACAATTGATGGAGGTAGTGTGTCCCCGGTACCAAATCCCATCTAGGTTCCACTTCACTAGGCAGGTGATACTGAGAATGTACAAAGACGTCAGAAAAAGAGTCACCAGTGTCCTACAAAATGCGGTTGTATCCAGTGTCCACTTAACCACGGACATGTGGACAAGTGGAACAGGGCAGACTAAGGAATATATGACTGTGACAGCTCACTGGGTAGATGTATGGCCTCCCGCAGCAACAACAGCAGCGGCACCAGTAGTAGCATCTCGCAAACGCCAACCCGTTCCTAGGCAGGCTACGCTATGTATCACAGCTTTCCGTAAGAGGCACACAGCTGACAACCTCCAATTAGACTCTCATGGGGATTTGTAATATCGGACAACACCAATATTGTGCGTGCATTACATCTGGGCAAATTCCAGCACATCCCATGTTTTGCACATACAATTAATTTGGTGGTGCAGAATTTTTTGAAAAATGACAGGGGTGTACAGGAGATGCTGTCGGTGGCCCAAAAAATTGCGGGCCACTTTCGACATTCTGCCACCGCGTTGCCGAAGACTGGAGCGCCAGCAAACACTCCTGAACCTGCCCTGCCATCAACTGAAGCAAGAGGTGGTAACGAGGTGGAACTCAACACTATATGCTTCAGAGGATGGAAGAGCAGCAAAAGGCCATTAAAGCCTATACATCCACTTACGATATAGGCAAAGGAGGGGGAATGCACCTGACTCAAGCACAGTAGAGAATGATTTCTGTCTTGTGCAAGGTTCTCCAACCCTTCGAACTTGCCACACGTGAAGCCAGTTCAGACACTGCCAGCTTGAGTGAGGTCATTCCCCTCATCAGGCTTTTGCAGAAGCAGCTGGAGAAATTGAAGGAGGAGCTAAGATGGAGCGATTCCGCAAAGTATGTGGGACTTATGGATGGAGCCCTTCATTCGCTTTGCCAGGATTCAAGGGTGGGCAATCTGTAGAAATCAGAGCACAACATTTTGCCAACCATGCTCGATCCTAGGTTTAAAGCCTACGTTGTATCTCTCTTTCCTGCAGACACAACTCTGTAAAGGTGCAAAGACCTGCTGGTGAGTAAATTGTCAACTCAAGCGGAACGTGACCCGTCAACAGCTCCTCCTTCAATTTCTCCCGCCACTGGGGCTGCAAGGAAAAGGATAATATTTCCTAGCCCACCCACTGGCAGTGATGCAGGGCAGTCAGGAGCGAGTGCTGACATCTGGTCCAGACTGAAGGACCTGCCAACGATTACTGACATGTCAACTGTCACTGTATGTGATTCTGTCACCATTGAAAGAATGGTGGAGGATTATATGAGTGTCAGCATCCAAGTAGGCATGTCAGATAGTCCGTATGTATACTGGCAGGAAAAAAAAGCAATGTGGGCAACTTAGGTAAACTTATTTTACATAAGTTGCCCACCCTGCAGTGTATACTCTGAAAGAGTGTTTAGTGCAGCCGGTAACCTTGTCAGCGATCGGTGTAGGAGGTTACTTCCACAAAATGCAGAGAAGATGATGTTCATCAAAATGAATTATAAATTCTTCTGGGTAGACCTGTACCAGCAATTGCCTCCAGAAAGTACACAGGGACCTGTGATGGTGGATTCCAGTGGGGACGAATTAATACTCTGTGAGGAGATCGATTTCTTCTTTTTTTGGTGGGGGCCCAAACCAACCAGTCATTTCAGTCACAGTCGTGTGGCAGCTCCTGTCGCTGAAATGATTGGTTTGTTAAAGTAAGCATGTCCTGTTTATACAACAGGTGGGAGGTTCCAAGCACAATTCCATCTTGCACCTTTTTTTCTTTTTATCATCATTTGCTGTTTGGGGACTATTTTTTTTAAAGTGCCCTCCTGTCTGACACTTCCGTATATGTCCAGTGGTACTGCCATTTAATTCCAGTGATTTGGACGTATAATTCCAGTGATTTTGTCATTTAATTCCAGTGATTTGGACGTATAATTCCAGTGATTTGGATGTATAATTCCAGTGATTTTGCCATTTAATTCCAGTGATTTGGACGTATAATTCCAGTGGGAATTGTTTGTGTCGTTTAGCTTAGTCATACAGCTACCTCATTACCCCTCTTTGACATCTTTGCATGAGGTGCTGTTTGGGGCCTAGTTTTTGAAAAGAGCCATCCTGTCTGACACTGCCGTATGAGTCCAGGGGTACTGCTGTATTAGTCCTGGGGTACTGCTATATAAGTCCACCAATTGCAGAATTTTTTTGAAATGACAGGGGCGTGCAGGAGATGCTGTCAGTGGACTGAACAATTGCGGCCCATTCTCAACATTCAGCCACTGCATGACACTACTAGATGGGCCAGGTGGTTGTGTCGCTTAGCTTAGTCATACAGCAACCTCGGTGCACCTTTTTTTCTTCTGTGCTGTTTGGGGCCTTTTTTTTTATATCTGCCCTCCTGTCTGCCACTGCAGTGCCACTCCTAGATGGGCCAATTGTTTGTGTCGCTTGGCTTAGTCATACATCTACCCCTTCTACATCTTTGCATGAGGTGCTGTTTGGGGCCCAGTTTTTGAAAAGTGCTATCCTGTCTGACACTGCAGTGCCACTCCTAGATGGGCCAGGTGTTTGTGCCGCACACTTGTGTCGCTTAGCTTGGCCATCCAGCTACCTAATTGCACCTCTTTTTCTTCTTTGCATCATGTGCTGTTTGGGGACTACTTTTTGAATAGTGTCATCTTGTCTGCAACTGCAGTGCCACTCCTAGATGGGCCAGGTGTTTGTGCCACACACTTGTGTCGCTTAGCTTAGTCATACAGCCACCTCGGTGCAACTTTTAGGCCTAAAATCAATATTGTGAGGTGTTCAGAATGGTTCCGGTATGAATGGTCGACCATGTTATGGTCGACAGTTATTAGGTCGACCACTATTGGTTGACATTGACATAGTCGACATGGATACATGGTCGACACATGAAAATGGTCAACACGTGAAAGGTCGACACATGAAAAGGTCGACATGAGTTTTTTTACTTTTTTTGGTGTCGTTTTTTGCGTAAAGTGACTGGGAACCCCAATTAGTGCACCGCGTCGCCTCGCATGGCTCGCGAGCTTCGGGCATGGTGCCTTCGCTCCGCTACCGCTTCGCTCGGCACAGATTACCGTTCCAATCGTAGTCCACGTGGATCGTAAAGTATGGAAAAGTTCCCCAAAAGAAAAAAAAGTTACAAAACTCATGTCGACCTTTTCATGTGTCGACCATTTTCATGTGTTGACCATGGCCAGTATTTACTAAAAATCCGAGTTTGGCCGATTTGTGTTTTTTTTTCTAAGTCCCAATCCGGGAATTCACTAAGCACCAATCTCGGCAGTGTCTGGTCTATTCGTAATGGTTTGAATGACAACGTTCCGAAATACGAATGAATAGACCGTCGGTCAAACGCGGCTGTTATTTCATAGAATACGGGAATTCACTATTCATTCGTATTTGGTTGTTACTCTTTGAGTGCTCAAATGCGGTCGTATTTTTTTGATTCGTTAAAAAAAGCAGCAAAAAAATAGACCTGCTTTTTTCAGTCGTGTTAACATGTGTTGCAAATAAAAAATCACTCACACCTGAATTAGGATGCCTATAAAAGGATGTTAAGCCCATTTCAATACACCTACACTCAGAAATGGCAGCAGGACTGTGGGCCAGTGATCTTTTGTGTGCTGTGGGATTCCTCAGACTCAGACATCAGCCTGTAAGTACCCAGGGCCAAGAAACTGAACATGGTCAGCAGGTTGTACAGGTTCTGCGGAGGCTGCGCAGGCCTCGTCTTTTTAGGGTGCGTTTAAACTTGAACGCATTGTCCGATGATAAGGTCATACAGAGGTTCCGTATAAATCGTAACAACATTTTCCGTCTGTATGACCTTATCAAACTGGGCCTAGACCCTGAGACAGCACGCTCTCGCCCTGTCTCAGGCCTGCACAAACTCCTGGCTGTGTTGCACTTTATGGCTACTGGCAGCTTTCAGGCTGTGTCTGGGAATCTCACAGCCCTCATTTTCAAGAATCTTAACACAGGTGATGTATACCTAACGACCTCTTCTGTTTTGTGTTTGTTTTCATTTCTCGGTGGCCAGTTCTGTCCTAAAATCTCATGTTTATTGTTCTTTAAAATGTACACACAGGTGTTGGCTGTTTTGTAGCCCCACATCGAGGCCTCAATCTGCTTCCCTACCCAGGAGTCTCAGTGGCATGCCGTCAGGGTAGATTTCTATGAGCTGGCTGGCATGCCCAATGTGCTTGGAGCCATAGATTGCACACACATTCAGCTGAGACCACCTAGGGGCAGGGAGCACATATATACAAACCGCCATTTTGAACACTCCACAAATGTGCAGGTGGTTTGTGATGCAAATCTCAAAATAATGAGTGTTGTTGCTGGTTACCCTGGGGGCTGCCATGACTCCTTCATCCTCAGTCAGTCATCCCTCTTTGATAAGTTTGAGGACGGACAAATGCCAGATGGATGGCTGCTGGGTATGTAATTTGATATGTGTAGGCCTGCGTATACTTTGTCCAAATACTGGTGCAGATGTATGAACCTGTAGAAGGCATAAGGAAGTGAGAAACCAGTGATCTGTGCAAGGTGATAAAGGCACCAGCCAATCAGCTCCAATATGTAAATTAACATTTAGGAACAGATTGTCTGCTGCCTTTATTACCTTGCACATATCACTGGTTTTTCACTTCCTTATGCCTTCTACAGGTTAATACATCTGCCCCACAGTGTGTTACTTATGTGTTGCTGTATCTTAACATGAATCACGTTACTATATCTGTCTTTTAGGTGATGGAGGATATGGCTGTTTCTCTTGGCTTCTAACTCCATTGTCCCGACCTGATACCCCTGCTGAACACAATTACAATAATGTACATAAGTCCACGCGGAATGTGATAGAAAGATGTTTTGGTGTGCTGAAATCTAGGTTTCGGTGTCTGGATAAGTCTGGTGGCCTTTTGTTGTATAGTCCCTCCAAGTTGACTCAAATTGTGTTCTGCTGCTGCTTTCTTCATAACATGTGTTTGCAACAACATCTGCCACATGTTGAGGAGGAGGAGGAAGAAAGCAGCCAGCAAGCAGAGGAATTAGAGACATCTGGTGATACTTGGAGTACTGATGTAGGGAGGCAGGTTAGGCAACAGATCATCAATCGCTATTTCTAAGGTAAGCTTGGTTTGCTTATTTCATTTGTTGTGTAATCATAAATAAATAAGGACAATGCGTTCAAGTTTATACGGAACCTCTGTATGACCTTATCATCGGACAATGCGTTCAAGTTTAAACGCACCCTAAAAAGACGAGGCCTGCGCAGCCTCCGCAGAACCTGTACAACCTGCTGACCATGTTCAGTTTCTTGGCCCTGGGTACTTACAGGCTGATGTCTGAGTCTGAGGAATCCCACAGCACACAAAAGATCACTGGCCCACAGTCCTGCTGCCATTTCTGAGTGTAGGTGTATTGAAATGGGCTTAACATCCTTTTATAGGCATCCTAATTCAGGTGTGAGTGATTTTTTATTTGCAACACATGTTAACACGACTGAAAAAAGCAGGTCTATTTTTTTGCTGCTTTTTTTAACGAATCAAAAAAATACGACCGCATTTGAGCACTCAAAGAGTAACAACCAAATACGAATGAATAGTGAATTCCCGTATTCTATGAAATAACAGCCGCGTTTGACCGACGGTCTATTCATTCGTATTTCG
Organism: Pseudophryne corroboree; assembly: GCF_028390025.1. NCBI lineage: Eukaryota > Metazoa > Chordata > Amphibia > Anura > Myobatrachidae > Pseudophryne > Pseudophryne corroboree. The sequence goes on from NC_086448.1 coordinate 380,644,812, forward strand.
GAACGTTGTCATTCAAACCATTACGAATAGACCAGACACTGCCGAGATTGGTGCTTAGTGAATTCCCGGATTGGGACTTAGAAAAAAAAACACAAATCGGCCAAACTCGGATTTTTAGTAAATACTGGCCATGGTCAACACATGAAAATGGTCGACACATGAAAAGGTCGACATGAGTTTTGTAACTTTTTTTTCTTTTGGGGAACTTTTCCATACTTTACGATCCACGTGGACTACGATTGGAACGGTAATCTGTGCCGAGCGAAGCGGTAGCGGAGCGAAGGCACCATGCCCGAAGCTCGCGAGCCATGCGAGGCGACGCGGTGCACTAATTGGGGTTCCAAAAATCCATTACTCAGAATGTGTCTGTCTCCTTGACACATACAAACATACCCTCGCTATATGAAAAACAAATGTCTCATGTGTATTGTGTGTATTTTTAATTTCAAAACAACAGATTATGAGTGGCATGCATTAAGTCTGGATAAGTGATCGTAAACTTGCAGTGCTAATTTCTTACAAGCCCACATCATCCATTTAGTATTTCACTTTATCATTGTGTGTAACGTCCTAATGCACAGGTTCACAAACTCGGCCCTCAGGACCACACACAGTGCATGTTTTTCTCGTAACCCAGTAGAAGCACAGGTGTATGAATTACTCACAGACATACGTTAAAAGGTTCACAGGTGTAGCTAATTATGTCACTTGTGATTCTGTGAGGAGACCTGCAAAACATGCACTGTGTGGGTTCCTGAGGGCTGAGTTTGAGAACCTGTGTTCCCAAAAAACACTCCTCAACATATATTATGTTAGCCTTGAGGAATACATGTGTCCCTATGTGTGATGCACCATCATATTTAAGACTCACAAACTTACTGTAATCAGGAATAATTTATTTCCTAATGTTTGATGCTGTAAACTTGATGATGTGTAAGTAAATACAGTTTGCCACACATATACATTATTTAACACAGTTTTTGGTTTTTGTTGTAAAAGTACATATTTGTTTGTTTCAGCATCATGTGTAAAAACATTCTTAATAATTTTGTACACACACAAACATGTCTCAACAATACTGATATTCATTTGGACAATGTTTTTCAAACAAAGCAAAGGCAACATATTACAAGCTTTTTACGCAACTCAATTGTGTTCTTCTTGTAATGTTGTATAGATAAGATAGCTAAGATATGTATCACTAACATTGTAATTTGGATTGTCTGCAGGCAAAGAGAATGATTGGAATCTAGAAAGAGTAATGATTAGAAAAAAAATCAAGTGCTCAGTTTACTTCCTGCTAAAGACATTCTGCCTGGCTGGCAAATATTGTATCTGCAGGCAAAGAGAATGATTGGAATCTAGAAAGAGTAATGATTAGAAAAAAAATCAAGTGGTCAGTTTACTTCCTGCTAAAGACATTCTGCCTGGCTGGCAATTATTGTATCTGCAGGCAAAGAGAATGATTGGAATCTAGAAAGAGTAATGATTAGAAAAAAATCAAGTGGTCAGTTTACTTCCTGCTAAAGACATTCTGCCTGGCTGGCAATTATTGTATCTGCAGGCAAAGAGAATGATTGGAATCTAGAAAGAGTAATGATTAGAAAAAAATCAAGTGCTCAGTTTACTTCCTGCTAAAGACATTCTGCCTGGCTGGCAATTATTGTATCTGCAGGCAAAGAGAATGATTGAAATCTAGAAAGAGTAATGATTAGTAAAAAATCAAGTGGTCAGTTTACTTCCTGCTAACATGTATGTGTGGCTCCATCAACATTTCCCTCCTCTAATACCCCAAAAAAATGTTAATGAATAATTGTGCGTACTAAATTTATGGTTTTTTTGGCCCACTTATAATTAATGATGTTGAAAAAAGGGTCAAGGAGCTAAGTGTTATATTTTTTTAGCAACAAAAACACTTGCTAACTATTTTGAGTTACTTATCACAAATGTCTAGCTTGTTTTTTTTCACATTTTTTTGGGTGGCTGCTTGTCCTGCCCTTTGCCTTTAGCACTGTCATGTTGTCGTGCTCTGGTGGACCGTCTTGGTGGTGATGAGACTGGCGTGATATTTGGAGTAGTCGTACCAGAACTGCTGCTTGTTTGCTGTTGGTGCATGCATCTGAGTGTTTCATTCAGGTTAGTGAGGGTGGCATTGAGTTCAAGTGTAGCAGCATTTTGATTGTCTACTATTCGGAATAAACTTTCATTAATCTTTTGATTGTTTGGAAAAATGCTCATATAACTTTGCTGTTGTCTGTGCTGTTCTTCCATTATGCGCTGTATGTTGCCCATGACCTGTGTAATGTCTGTACGCATGAGTTCCATGGTATTGCCTATTCTGGTTGTTTGTTCATTTTGTCTACTCAGGTTTCTTGATATTCTTCTGAGGTGAGATGGTAGGCTTGCAAACATTTGTGTCTGCTTACGCAGGCAATCTTCATTAGTGGCCTGCTGTCTAGCCCAAATAGTCCAAAACACCTGATCAGGGCCTTGTGTTCCTGGTGTTGTTGGGCTGTGTTGTGGTGGTGGTGTGCTTTGCTGTGGTGGTGTACTCACAGGTGCTGGGGGGCTCATTCCTTGCCTTAATGGCTGCATTTCTAAGATGTTTGTCTCCTCCATGTCACTGTGTTGGTGTTGTTGCGGAGGGATGCTGTTCCCAGGACTCGAAGCTGAAATGTTAAACAAATCTCCGTTAGCTATCCATATGTTTGTGAAATGTTAAAAAAAATCACTACACATGGAACACATGTCATTCACTGTTGCTTTCAACTATTATGGCTAGCAACATCATCACTCATAGCTTAAATACATACATATGCCTGTTTGAGGCAAATGTGTCTGGTTACTTAATTGTGAAAGCAAACACTTTAGTTTTATTGTAGCTCACACATACTCCACCATAAAAACACATTGGAATACATTACCTTATAGCTTTGTTCAAACAAACATAGTAATGTTTTTATATGTATTTTGCAATGTTACCTCAAGCACACATGTGAAATTTGGAAAAACAACCTTACTTTTTGCAAACAAACCAACATGCTTTTTTGTTGCAGCATCTTACAACCAATGTCATACTGTATGGCTCAAGTGGACATACATATCTTTACTGGATGTGGACAAGGCCATTTAGCTTGGATTCCATTTCAGCTTTTACTTACTGCGGTAAGTATTTTAGTTTTGGATGTGTTTTGACTTAATGCGGTTATGACTGATTTTGATTATGTTCTGACATTTTACACTTTTTTTCAGTTTGATACTCACAATCAAGATGAGGGGAGTGTGGATGACGTCTTGGAGGTGTATCCAAAATTTGGAGTGGGGGTACAGAACATACGGACGATAATCTTCGTGGCGGGGTAGCCTGCTGTGTTTGTGCCAGGACATACGACCTTGCTTTCTTTTCGGCCACAGTTTTTTTGTGATGATGTCTTACAGAAGTGCCACTTCTGCTGCTCCATACTTCTTTTGATGGACCTTTTAATGAAAGTGCAATTTTGTTATGCCCATTCCTTTACAAGCATACCCTATACTACAATGGACACTTTACCTGCGTCATCATCATCAGATTTGATAGGAGTTACTGGCCGACGAGTAGTACTGCTTTTTTCAGACACTGTATAAAATGAATTATATTAAAAAATCATGCTATTGTGTATACATCAACCCATTATGCTTATAAACATTTATCTTTTAGAAATGCTTGGTTTTTATTTAAAACAAACATAAGGACCAAAAATAAAAAATATTAAAAAAACAATGACCAAAACACATATGCACTATGGCAACATCAACACAGGAAAACATGTACAGGACACTGACATAGGCCACAAGTTCAAGAAAAGATTAAAAAAAAAAACACACACACACAACTTCATTTTGTATTGGAAGGAAAAATATTACAGATGCAATATATAATTTGCTCTGTGATGTGGCACTCCAAAGACACATTACCACTATATGAGCAAAAACAAAATGCAGCAATTTATATAAAAATTACACTGCAGTGTGGTGTCACGGTACAAATACAAGTAAAAAAAAAATATATATTGTTTTTTAAATTAAATAATTAACATTATCTAAAGATGACATTATACCTGTAAGTGGTTTCCAAACCACTTTCCAGTACTCCTGCCTCTAACATGACAACCACTGTTTTTTAAAAATTGTACATGGATCACTTAAATATAAAACATAGTCAATTTAAAAAAAAAAACGCCCAAAAGGAAAACATTATTGCATTCAGAGACACACCAAGTCCAAACTACACATGCAAAATATCTGTCTGAAAAACACATGACATACAATAAAGTAAGATGTTACATTGGCTTTTATATAAAACATTAACCAAAACAATGTATTTGCTGACACACACTTGAAGATGGGAGTAATATGCAACGTCACATGACACACATTACAAAAAAAAAAAAAAAAAAAAGAATGTAAATGCAAATACACATGCTCACCATTCTTCCTGGGCCTATCTGAATCCCGGACATGGGTTGCAGAGACAACTTCTGGAGGTATTACACTCCGCATGGGCTCCTCATACTCCAGATAACTTGCAATATAGGGCTGCCCACCACCAGTTTTCCGAGCCGACTTGGCCTCCTTGGCCATTTTGGACTTGACACGTCGCTTTATGTCATAGTACCGTTTGCGGCACGTGTCCTCCGTCCGCTTGACCACCCCCTCACTATTAACAGCAGCAACTACTTTCGCCCACAACACCGTCTTCCTCCGTGTTGGCACCTTGGCGGACTCAGGGCCAAATAGCTGCCTCTGATACTTCATCAGCTCACGGACCAATGCCACATTTTCTACAAAACTAAACTTAACATTCCGCCCAGTCTTAGTAGTGGTGCGTGGCTGCGGAGCACTCTGACTGTCACTATCACTTGAGGCTGCTGCAGCAACCTCACCCACCTCCTCCACCTCACTAACCTCACTAACACTCACCTCCTCCACCTGACCAACCTCCTCCCCCTCACTCACACCCTCCACCTCTGAGTAACACATAATTGTGTGTCTAAACAGTTAACACAGGAAAAAAAAAAGACAAACAATACACTCCTCCACTACACAACTCACACACACACACACACACACACACACACACACACACACACACACTGACAAGGGACTATAAAGAAAAATAACTTGGACTAAAAATGAGACAAAACCACAAAATACGAGACAACAAGAATGACAAGACGACTTTCAAACACAATACCACACTCAGAAATCGCTACCAACACTCCTCACCAAACCACAAATTCACCTACCTCCACAGCACAACCTCCCTCCTCCTCACCACTAACTAAACCCACGAGGTGCGGACGGTTTGGGGCGTATTTATATGGTTGCGCACAGACACTCCTACCATTTGAAACACAACCAATCACGAACGGGGATGAAAATCGAAACTGAAAGTGAAAATGCGGCCGCGGAAAAAAAAAACCCTGCCGCGTTTAACTTAGGAAAAAAAACAGCAAATACAACAAAAACACGTACGCAAATGACAATGACGGCCGTTAATGTGCCTAAAAAAACCGACTGGCATCGACATCGGAAAACACGAAAACCATAAAGTCGACTGCTTCGTAACTTTGCGTATATGGATTCAAAAAGTTGCATGAAAATGCACCCGATACAAAACGAGTTTAAACACTACACAAACCGACTCAAACACGAATATTAGTAAATAATGCCCCATGTGTCCATGTCGACCATGTCAATGTCGACCAATAGTGGTTGACCTAATGACTGTCGACCATAACATGTTCGACCATGTGAACGGATACCGTTCAGAGTAGACTGGAAATGAGTGAAAATTAATGTCATTGAGGTTAATAATACCATTGGAGCAAAATGACCCCCCAAATTCTGTGATTTTAGCTGTTTTTATGTTTTTTCAAAAATCATCCAGATCCAAAACCATAACCCGAAACGGTGGTTTTGGCAAAACCAAGCCAAAACCAAAACACGAAAGTGGAATTAGAACCAAAACAAAAACACAAAACACGAAAAGTGCCAGCCGGACATCTCTAATTTAGATCTATAGGGACCTGTGCTATGGGGGTCATTCTGAGTTGTTCGCTCGTTGCCGATTTTCGCTATGCTGCGATTTGTTGCTAAATGCGCATGCGCAAGGCACGCAGGGCGCATGCGCTTAGTTATTTAACTAAAAACTTAGTAGATTTGCTGTGGATTCTGCTGCGCTTTTCAGTCGCTCTGCTGATCGGTGAGTGATTGACAGGAAAGGGGCGTTTCTGGGTGGTAACTGAGCGTTTTCCGGGAGTGTGCGAAAAAAACGCAGGCGTGTCAGGGAAAAACGCGGGAGTGTCTGAAGAAACGGGGGAGTGGCTGGCCGAACGCAGGGCGTGTTTGTGACGTCAAACCAGGAACTAAACGGACTGAGCTGATCGCAATCTGTGAGTAGGTCTGGAGCTGCTCAGAAACTGCAAAGAATTATTTATTAGTAGTTCTGCTAATCTTTCGTTCGCAATTCTGCTATGCTAAGACACACTCCCAGAGGGCGGCGGCCTAGCGTGTGCAATGCTGCTAAAAGCAGCTAGCGAGCGAACAACTCGGAATGACCCCCTATGTTCGGACAAAATGTAATATCCAAACGATTATATAGTATACACACTTTCTGGGGGCACAATAGATTCTGGTTATAAAACATGTATTATGAACTATGAAATAATAATTTTTTTTACAGGCTATCAATATGGACAGCCTGTAAATAAAAATCGGTGAAACATCGGAAAAAAGTCTGACATCGGAAAAACGGACGTTTTTCGGACCCAATATTTTACCAGGGATAATTGATTAACCCCCTAAGTAAGAGACATATAGGCACATGATGGAAGAGGGCCCTGCTCGTGAAAGCTTACATCCTAAAGGGGACGGGCACACAGACAGGGGTGACACAGATGGGGTAGAAAGTGAGCATGGGCCACAGAGGGCTTAGGATGAGAGATGGTTGGGTTTGGTGAAGAAGTGTCTTGAGAGCCCATTTGAAGTTTTGTAGAGAGGTGGAGAGTTTGATGAGGAGAGGTAGAATATTCCAGAAAAAGGGAGCAGCACATGCGAAATCTAGGTAGGAGTGGGAGGAAGTAATCAGTAGGCAGGAGAGGTGGCGTGCATTAGCAGAGCGAAGAGGACGGGTGGGAGTGTAAAGGGAGATAAGTTTAGAGATGTAAATGGGAGAGCAGTGGATGAGGGCTTTGTAAGTGAATTTGAGAAGCTTGAAATGGATTCTGAAGGAGAAGGGGAGCCAGTGAAGGGCTAGTAAGAGAGGGAAGGTGGATGTAGTGCTTTTGGTGAGGAAGATGAGCCGGGCAGCAGCAGTGAGGATAGATTGGAGTGGAGAGAGGTATGGTATGGATGCCAGTAAGAAGGAGCAGAGGCGTCACTAGGGTTGGTGTCACCCGGTGTGGTAACTCACGGTGTCACCCCCCATGCCACCCTCCCGTATCACAATACACGGAACCCTTAGTTATGTTTTTGTACTAGTTTTCACATTATAACACACAGAATGAGTCAAAAATCACATTATAGCACACTGCATGAGCCAAAATTCACATTTTAGCACACGGCATAAGCCGAAATTCACATTATAGCACACTGAATGAGCCGAAATTCACATTATAGCACACGGTATGAGCCGAAATTCACATTATAGCATACTGTATGAGCCGAAATTCACATTACAGTACACTGAATGAGCCGAAATTCACATTACAGCACACGGTTTAAGCCGAAATTCACATTATAGCACACTGTATGACACAAAATTCAGGGAGAGTGACAGCAGGGACAGGGACAGAGAGACAAGGAAAGTGACAGCAGGAGCAGGGAGAGTGACAGCAGGGACATAGGAACAGGGAGAGTGACAGATTGACTGGGAAAGTGACAACAGGGACAGGGAGAGTGACAGATGGACAGGGAAAGTGACAGCAGGGACATAGGGACAGAGAGAGGGACAGCAAGGGCACATAGTAGGGACTAGGGCGAGAGAAAGGCAGCAGGGTAAGATTACCTATTTAGCAGCGGCGGTGCTGAGGATGCTGTGGTCTGCGGGGCGGTGGATGAGATGGCTGTGATTGGCATGGTGCAGAGGAGGCGGAGGTGCAGAGAAGGACTGAGGGCAACGGTGGGGTGGCTGAGGGCAGCGCCGGTGTAGTGGAGGAGGAGGCAGAGGGCGGCGGCGGTGCAAGGAGGAGGAGGCTGTGGTCGGCAGCACTGCAGCTCCTATGACCGCGGCGCTACTATTTTGCGGACCGGCAGCCAATCAGGAGCGGCCGCGTGGCAAGAGCTCAATGTGGCGGCGGAGGTATTCAGACTCATACATACATATATATATATATATATATATATATACACACATATGTATATATATATATATATATATATACACACACACACTCAAAACATTTTTTTTTATTCAAAACATTTTTTTTTACTCAAGTAATAATGGTTTATAATGTAATTGTAAACTGTAAAACATTGAATCAAACATACACACCCTCTCTCAGCTGAAACAGCTCACAGCCAGCCAGAGAAGAAGGCAATGAGGTGCGCACTTTAGTCCCTGCAGTACAGCTCCCTCTGGTAACGGCCGTCCTCCCTGCCCAGCAAAGTCTCCTCCCATTCTCCCTCCCAGCAAGGCATGCGGTGCAGGCGTGCGTATGACGTCACTCGTGACGTACAGCACCCGGCAACAGTTTATAGCTCATCACCATGGTGATAGTAGTACGGACCCGGTCACCGTGGCGCCGCGGCGGTGTACAGGCGGGCCGGTGTGTATATCACCGCTGTCCGGTGATGAAGTCGGCGGGGGTGCGGTGCTGGGGAGGAATAAGTGTGGGTGCAGCCGCAGACGTATCTGTGGATGGGTGTGCAGCTCTTTTTGGTGTCACCCCATTGAAGGGTGACACCTGGGTGCGGGCCGCACCCCCCGCACCCCCCTCATGACGCCTCTGAGAAGGAGATTACAGTAGTCCAGTCTGGAGATGACCAGTGAATGAATAAGGGTCTTAGTGGCATCCTGGGTTAGAAAGGGTCTGATCCTGGAAATATTTTTGAGATGAAAATGACAGATTTGTGAAAGGTGATGAATGTGTGGTTTGAAGGAGAGGGAGGAGTCAAGGATTACTCCAAGCCAGCGCACTTGTTGCTGTTCTACCCGTTCTTCACACGGGAGTTTCTGATTTTCACGGTTGTAAATATAAATGAGTGTTAAAAATTTGGTTTGTCCATAGAGATGTCAATTTGAAATATCTTAATGTAAGTAAATATTAATCCATGGTTCTTGCCGTTACCCAAGGAGCACCCGTAGCAGATACGGTAAAAAGTGAGAGGACAATTTTTGTAGTTTATTAAACTCTACCCACATGAGGTGCAATCCAAATTTTGATCCGATTGTCTGTTTGGGCGTTATTGTTCACGCAACGCAAGCCATGCATCACGTAGGAGATTTAGGGAACACTAATCAAGTACACTAGTTACGATTGGAGACATAACATTATAGAAATCCTAGAGAGGCTGTTGTATGAGAAGTACATTTGAGCTAGATTAACTAGACTTCAAACTGATGATTTGAGTTATACTGTAACAATGGCAAAGTTATGCCCCCAACAAACTCGGTGATCCGCCGCCAAGCTGCCCGATGGCGGATACGGCCTACGGGCAACCCGGCAGCGGGGGGAGGTGACGTGGGGAGTGAAGTTTCTTCACTCACCCCGTCACCCGGCTCCATAACAGTGCATGCTAATATGGACAAGATTGTCCATATTGGCCTGCATGCATAAGCGACCCGGCACCAACGATGAACGAGCGCGGGGCCATGCATCGTTCATCGTTGGTGCCTACACATTGAACGATATGAACGAGTGCTCATTCATTAATGAACGAGAACTTTCATGTCATTAAGGGAAATCTTTAAGTGTGTACGGCCCTTAAGTAGCATTTGTAGCATTTACCTGGATATTTTGGCAATAGCTACATTATTTGATACTAATCTCCTCTCTAGAGGAAATGCTATTCCACTAATCTCCTTGGTCACAATAGAGGAATATGTAACATAACAGTATATGATTATCAATGAGAGAAGCAGCAATTACAAATTATATATTGAAATAGAATAGAGACAACAGATATTTTTGCAAAGTATATATTTTAATACACTGGTAATTTAATTTCTTTTCACTACTTTCTGTTTTTATATTTCACCAATTTTAATAGACTGAATAAAGCTGATACATATTTTAATACGGGATGCAGTCAATTTACCTACAATCAAAATCCCCACGATCAAAATACCGTCAACCATTGACCGACGATCAAAATACTGATGGTAAAAATACTGACAGGGTCAAAACAACGACATTTAAAATGCAGACAAGGTAAAAATACCGACATGATTTTTTCATTGAAACCGACTTGTTCATACTTTACCATCCCAGTGGACCCGGAGGGGTAATATAATAGTGTGCCGAGCGCAGAAAGACACCGTGCCCGAAGCATGACAAGCATAGTGAGCCATGTGAGGGGACACGGTACACTTATAGTGTCCATGTCAACTTATATTGGCATACACACCAAAAAATTAAAAAAAAATTGTGTAGACTTTTTGAAATGTCTGTATTTTGACCTTGTCGGTATTTTAAATGTCGGTATTTTGACCTTGTCTGTATTTTAAATGTCGATAATGTGACCTTGTCAGGATTTTGACCGTCAGTCAATTGTTGTCTGTATTTTAACCGTCGGGTTTTTGATTGTAGGTATTTCATACTAACAGAGGCATTTACTAAGCAGTGATAAGAGCGGAGAAGTGAGCCAGTGGAGAAGTTTCCCCATCAACCAATCAGCAGCTCTGTATAATTTTATATTATGCAAATTATAGATGTTACTTCAGTGCTGATTGGTTGCCATGGGCACCTCTCCACTGGCTTACTTCTCCGCTCTTATCACTTCTTTGTAAATGTCCCCCTAAACCCCTTAATACATACCAATAAAGTATATAACATTTATTATGATACATTTGGTCCCAGTGCACTCTTGAGACTACTTACCTTTTCTCTTTATATTTTAAAGTCCACATTTTGCCTTTCACTAAAAATTTGGTTACTTTGTGCTACAGTATGTGGCCGAACCTCTGCATGATGATCATGACATTGTTTGTTTATATTCCTATGGAAACAGGTGTCTTCTGGACTGTGTGGTTGACTACATGAATAGTGAATACTGACTGAAGTCACATCTACCCACCTGCCCAGGGAGCAACAATTTCTTCAGAGGTTCCCAGTTGCAGAGAAACCACATATAAGTAAGACAGACTCTCAAGTGACTGGCCTATACCTGCCGGGGACCCGGGAATGAGGGGTGCCCAAAAACATGTGTGTACCTGGCACTTAGAGATGAGCGCCTGAAATTTTTCGGGTTTTGTGTTTTGGTTTTGGGTTCGGTTCCGCGGCCGTGTTTTGGGTTCGAACGCGTTTTGGCAAAACCTCACCGAATTTTTTTTGTCGGATTCGGGTGTGTTTTGGATTCGGGTGTTTTTTTCAAAAAACACTAAAAAACAGCTTAAATCATAGAATTTGGGGGTCATTTTGATCCCAAAGTATTATTAACCTCAAAAACCATAATTTACACTCATTTTCAGTCTATTCTGAATACCTCACACCTCACAATATTATTTTTAGTCCTAAAATTTGCACCGAGGTCGCTGTGTGAGTAAGATAAGCGACCCTAGTGGCCGACACAAACACCGGGCCCATCTAGGAGTGGCACTGCAGTGTCACGCAGGATGTCCCTTCCAAAAAACCCTCCCCAAACAGCACATGACGCAAAGAAAAAAAGAGGCGCAATGAGGTAGCTGTGTGAGTAAGATTAGCGACCCTAGTGGCCGACACAAACACCGGGCCCATCTAGGAGTGGCACTGCAGTGTCACGCAGGATGGCCCTTCCAAAAAACCCTCCCCAAACAGCACATGACGCAAAGAAAAAAGAGGCGCAATGAGGTAGCTGTGTGAGTAAGATTAGCGACCCTAGTGGCCGACACAAACACCGGGCCAATCTAGGAGTGGCACTGCAGTGTCACGCAGGATGGCCCTTCCAAAAAACCCTCCCAAAACAGCACATGACGCAAAGAAAAAAAGAGGCGCAATGAGGTAGCTGTGTGAGTAAGATTAGCGACCCTAGTGGCCGACACAAACACCGGGCCCATCTAGGAGTGGCACTGCAGTGTCACGCAGGATGGCCCTTCCAAAAAACCCTCCCCAAACAGCACATGACACAAAGAAAAAAAGAGGCGCAATGAGGTAGCTGTGTGAGTAAGATTAGCGACCCTAGTGGCCGACACAAACACCGGGCCCATCTAGGAGTGGCACTGCAGTGTCACGCAGGATGGCCCTTCCAAAAAACCCTCCCCAAACAGCACATGACGCAAAGAAAAAAAGAGGCGCAATGAGGTAGCTGTGTGAGTAAGATTAGCGACCCTAGTGGCCGACACAAACACCGGGCCCATCTAGGAGTGGCACTGCAGTGTCACGCAGGATGTCCCTTCCAAAAAACCCTCCCCAAACAGCACATGACGCAAAGAAAAAAAGAGGCGCAATGAGGTAGCTGTGTGAGTAAGATTAGCGACCCTAGTGGCCGACACAAACACCGGGCCCATCTAGGAGTGGCACTGCAGTGTCACGCAGGATGTCCCTTCCAAAAAACCCTCCCCAAACAGCACATGACGCAAAGAAAAAAAGAGGCGCAATGAGGTAGCTGACTGTGTGAGTAAGATTAGCGACCCTAGTGGCCGACACAAACACCGGGCCCATCTAGGAGTGGCACTGCAGTGTCACGCAGGATGTCCCTTCCAAAAAAACCCTCCCCAATCAGCACATGATGCAAAGAAAAAGAAAAGAAAAAAGAGGTGCAAGATGGAATTGTCCTTGGGCCCTCCCACCCACCCTTATGTTGTATAAACAAAACAGGACATGCACACTTTAACCAACCCATCATTTCAGTGACAGGGTCTGCCACACGACTGTGACTGATATGACGGGTTGGTTTGGACCCCCCCCAAAAAAGAAGCAATTAATCTCTCCTTGCACAAACTGGCTCTACAGAGGCAAGATGTCCACCTCATCTTCACCCTCCGATATATCACCGTGTACATCCCCCTCCTCACAGATTATCAATTCGTCCCCACTGGAATCCACCATCTCAGCTCCCTGTGTACTTTGTGGAGGCAATTGCTGCTGGTCAATGTCTCCGCGGAGGAATTGATTATAATTCATTTTAATGAACATCATCTTCTCCACATTTTCTGGATGTAACCTCGTACGCCGATTGCTGACAAGGTGAGCGGCGGCACTAAACACTCTTTCGGAGTACACACTTGTGGGAGGGCAACTTAGGTAGAATAAAGCCAGTTTGTGCAAGGGCCTCCAAATTGCCTCTTTTTCCTGCCAGTATAAGTACGGACTGTGTGACGTGCCTACTTGGATGCGGTCACTCATATAATCCTCCACCATTCTATCAATGTTGAGAGAATCATATGCAGTGACAGTAGACGACATGTCCGTAATCGTTGTCAGGTCCTTCAGTCCGGACCAGATGTCAGCATCAGCAGTCGCTCCAGACTGCCCTGCATCACCGCCAGCGGGTGGGCTCGGAATTCTGAGCCTTTTCCTCGCACCCCCAGTTGCGGGAGAATGTGAAGGAGGAGATGTTGACAGGTCGCGTTCCGCTTGACTTGACAATTTTGTCACCAGCAGGTCTTTCAACCCCAGCAGACCTGTGTCTGCCGGAAAGAGAGATCCAAGGTAGGCTTTAAATCTAGGATCGAGCACGGTGGCCAAAATGTAGTGCTCTGATTTCAACAGATTGACCACCCGTGAATCCTTGTTAAGCGAATTAAGGGCTGCATCCACAAGTCCCACATGCCTAGCGGAATCGCTCCCTTTTAGCTCCTTCTTCAATGCCTCCAGCTTCTTCTGCAAAAGCCTGATGAGGGGAATGACCTGACTCAGGCTGGCAGTGTCTGAACTGACTTCACGTGTGGCAAGTTCAAAGGGCATCAGAACCTTGCACAACGTTGAAATCATTCTCCACTGCACTTGAGACAGGTGCATTCCACCTACTATATCGTGCTCAATTGTATAGGCTTGAATGGCCTTTTGCTGCTCCTCCAACCTCTGAAGCATATAGAGGGTTGAATTCCACCTCGTTACCACTTCTTGCTTCAGATGATGGCAGGGCAGGTTCAGTAGTTTTTGGTGGTGCTCCAGTTTTCTGTACGTGGTGCCTGTACGCCGAAAGTGTCCCGCAATTCTTCTGGCCACCGACAGCATCTCTTGCACGCCCCTGTCGTTTTTTAAAAAATTCTGCACCACCAAATTCAAGGTATGTGCAAAACATGGGACGTGCTGGAATTGGCCCAGATTTAATGCACACACAATATTGCTGGCGTTGTCCGATGCCACAAATCCACAGGAGAGTCCAATTGGGGTAAGCCATTCCGCGATGATCTTCCTCAGTTGCCGTAAGAGGTTTTCAGCTGTGTGCGTATTCTGGAAAGCGGTGATACAAAGCGTAGCCTGCCTAGGAAAGAGTTGGCGTTTGCGAGATGCTGCTACTGGTGCCGCCGCTGCTGTTCTTGCGGCGGGAGTCCATACATCTACCCAGTGGGCTGTCACAGTCATATAGTCCTGACCCTGCCCTGCTCCACTTGTCCACATGTCCGTGGTTAAGTGGACATTGGGTACAGCTGCATTTTTTAGGACACTGGTGACTCTTTTTCTGAGGTCTGTGTACATTTTCGGTATCGCCTGCCTAGAGAAATGGAACCTAGATGGTATTTGGTACCGGGGACACAGTACCTCCAACAAGTCTCTAGTTGGCTCTGCAGTAATGATGGATACCGGAACCACGTTTCTCACCACCCAGGATGCCAAGGCCTCAGTTATCCGCTTTGCAGTAGGATGACTGCTGTGATATTTCATCTTCCTCGCAAAGGACTGTTGAACAGTCAATTGCTTACTGGAAGTAGTACAAGTGGGCTTACGACTTCCCCTCTGGGATGACCATCGACTCCCAGCGGCAACAACAGCAGCGCCAGCAGCAGTAGGCGTTACACGCAAGGATGCATCGGAGGAATCCCAGGCAGGAGAGGACTCGTCAGAATTGCCAGTGACATGGCCTGCAGGACTATTGGCATTCCTGGGGAAGGAGGAAATTGACACTGAGGGAGTTGGTGGGGTGGTTTGCGTGAGCTTGGTTACAAGAGGAAGGGATTTACTGGTCAGTGGACTGCTTCCGCTGTCACCCAAAGTTTTTGAACTTGTCACTGACTTATTATGAATGCGCTGCAGGTGACGTATAAGGGAGGATGTTCCGAGGTGGTTAACGTCCTTACCCCTACTTATTACAGCTTGACAAAGGGAACACACGGCTTGACACCTGTTGTCCGCATTTCTGGTGAAATACCTCCACACCGAAGAGCTGATTTTTTTGGTATTTTCACCTGGCATGTCAACGGCCATATTCCTCCCACGGACAACAGGTGTCTCCCCGGGTGCCTGACTTAAACAAACCACCTCACCATCAGAATCCTCCTGGTCAATTTCCTCCCCAGCGCCAGCAACACCCATATCCTCCTCATCCTGGTGTACTTCAACACTGACATCTTCAATCTGACTATCAGGAACTGGACTGCGGGTGCTCCTTCCAGCACTTGCAGGGGGCGTGCAAATGGTGGAAGGCGCATGCTCTTCACGTCCAGTGTTGGGAAGGTCAGGCATCGCAACCGACACAATTGGACTCTCCTTGTGGATTTGGGATTTCAAAGAACGCACAGTTCTTTGCGGTGCTTTGCCTTTTGCCAGCTTGAGTCTTTTCAGTTTTCTAGCGAGAGGCTGAGTGCTTCCATCCTCATGTGAAGCTGAACCACTAGCCATGAACATAGGCCAGGGCCTCAGCCGTTCCTTGCCACTCCGTGTGGTAAATGGCATATTGGCAAGTTTACGCTTCTCCTCCGACAATTTTATTTTAGGTTTTGGAGTCCTTTTTTTACTGATATTTGGTGTTTTGGTTTTGACATGCTCTGTACTATGCCATTGGGCATCGGCCTTGGCAGACGACGTTGCTGGCATTTCATCGTCTCGGCCATGACTAGTGGCAGCAGCTTCAGCACGAGGTGGAAGTGGATCTTGATCTTTCCCTAATTTTGGAACCTCAACATTTTTGTTCTCCATATTTTAATAGGCACAACTAAAAGGCACCTCAGGTAAACAATGGAGATGGATGGATTGGATACTAGTATACAATTATGGACGGGCTGCCGAGTGCCGACACAGAGGTAGCCACAGCCGTGAACTACCGCACTGTACTGTGTCTGCTGCTAATATATAGACTGGTTGATAAAGAGATAGTATACTCGTAACTAGTATGTATGTATAAAGAAAGAAAAAAAAAACACGGTTAGGTGGTATATACAATTATGGACGGGCTGCCGAGTGCCGACACAGAGGTAGCCACAGCCGTGAACTACCGCACTGTACTGTGTCTGCTGCTAATATATAGACTGGTTGATAAAGAGATAGTATACTCGTAACTAGTATGTATGTATAAAGAAAGAAAAAAAACCCACGGTTAGGTGGTATATACAATTATGGACGGACTGCCGAGTGCCGACACAGAGGTAGCCACAGCCGTGAACTACCGCACTGTACTGTGTCTGCTGCTAATATATAGACTGGTTGATAAAGAGATAGTATACTCGTAACTAGTATGTATGTATAAAGAAAGAAAAAAAAACCACGGTTAGGTGGTATATACAATTATGGACGGGCTGCCGAGTGCCGACACAGAGGTAGCCACAGCCGTGAACTACCGCACTGTACTGTGTCTGCTGCTAATATATAGACTGGTTGATAAAGAGATAGTATACTCGTAACTAGTATGTATGTATAAAGAAAGAAAAAAAAACCACGGTTAGGTGGTATATACAATTATGGACGGGCTGCCGAGTGCCGACACAGAGGTAGCCACAGCCGTGAACTACCGCACTGTACTGTGTCTGCTGCTAATATATAGACTGGTTGATAAAGAGATAGTATACTCGTAACTAGTATGTATGTATAAAGAAAGAAAAAAAAACCACGGTTAGGTGGTATATACAATTATGGACGGGCTGCCGAGTGCCGACACAGAGGTAGCCACAGCCGTGAACTACCGCACTGTACTGTGTCTGCTGCTAATATAGACTGGTTGATAAAGAGATAGTATACTCGTAACTAGTATGTATGTATAAAGAAAGAAAAAAAAACCACGGTTAGGTGGTATATACAATTATGGACGGGCTGCCGAGTGCCGACACAGAGGTAGCCACAGCCGTGAACTACCGCACTGTACTGTGTCTGCTGCTAATATATAGACTGGTTGATAAAGAGATAGTATACTCGTAACTAGTATGTATGTATAAAGAAAGAAAAAAAAACCACGGTTAGGTGGTATATACAATTATGGACGGGCTGCCGAGTGCCGACACAGAGGTAGCCACAGCCGTGAACTACCGCACTGTACTGTGTCTGCTGCTAATATATAGACTGGTTGATAAAGAGATAGTATACTCGTAACTAGTATGTATGTATAAAGAAAGAAAAAAAAACCACGGTTAGGTGGTATATACAATTATGGACGGGCTGCCGAGTGCCGACACAGAGGTAGCCACAGCCGTGAACTACCGCACTGTACTGTGTCTGCTGCTAATATATAGACTGGTTGATAAAGAGATAGTATACTCGTAACTAGTATGTATGTATAAAGAAAGAAAAAAAAACCACGGTTAGGTGGTATATACAATTATGGACGGGCTGCCGAGTGCCGACACAGAGGTAGCCACAGCCGTGAACTACCGCACTGTACTGTGTCTGCTGCTAATATATAGACTGGTTGATAAAGAGATAGTATACTCGTAACTAGTATGTATGTATAAAGAAAGAAAAAAAAACCACGGTTAGGTGGTATATACAATTATGGACGGGCTGCCGAGTGCCGACACAGAGGTAGCCACAGCCGTGAACTACCGCACTGTACTGTGTCTGCTGCTAATATAGACTGGTTGATAAAGAGATAGTATACTACTAATATTATATACTGGTGGTCAGGTCACTGGTCACTAGTCACACTGGCAGTGGCACTCCTGCAGCAAAAGTGTGCACTGTTTAATTTTAATATAATATTATGTACTCCTGGCTCCTGCTATAACCTATAACTGGCACTGCAGTAGTGCTCCCCAGTCTCCCCCACAATTATAAGCTGTGTGAGCTGAGCAGTCAGACAGATATATAATATATGTAGATGATGCAGCACACTGGCTTGAGCCTGAGCAGTGCACACAGATATGGTATGTGACTGACTGAGTCACTGTGTGTATCGCTTTTTTCAGGCAGAGAACGGATATATTAAATAAACTGCACTGTGTGTCTGGTGGTCACTCACTATATAATATATTATGTACTCCTGGCTCCTGCTATAACCTATAACTGGCACTGCAGTAGTGCTCCCCAGTCTCCCCCACAATTATAAGCTGTGTGAGCTGAGCAGTCAGACAGATATATATAATATTATTTATATATAGATAATAGATGATGCAGCACACTGGCCTGAGCCTGAGCAGTGCACACAGATATGGTATGTGACTGAGTCACTGTGTGCTGTGTATCGCTTTTTTCAGGCAGAGAACGGATTATAAATAAAACTGGTGGTCACTGGTCACTATCAGCAAAACTCTGCACTGTACTGAGTACTCCTAATGCTCCCCAAAATTAGTAAATCAAGTGTCTCTCTAATCTATTCTAAAAGGAGAGGACGCCAGCCACGTCCTCTCCCTATCAATCTCAATGCACGTGTGAAAATGGCGGCGACGCGCGGCTCCTTATATAGAATCCGAGTCTCGCGATAGAATCCGAGCCTCGCGAGAATCCGACAGCGTCATGATGACGTTCGGGCGCGCTCGGGTTAACCGAGCAAGGCGGGAAGATCCGAGTCGCTCGGACCCGTGAAAAAAAACATGAAGTTCTGGCGGGTTCGGATTCAGAGAAACCGAACCCGCTCATCTCTACTGGCACTGTGATTTAGGTTGCTAGCATTGACTGCCATTAGACAGAGCACCATCACTGAAGAGGCACCATAATAAAAGATGCATTAAGGACACTTAATATTGGTGGCAGCCACATATATTTTTATCACATCCGCCACACTTACAGCTGCACTGCCTCCCCATAGAGCAGCCACAAATGTACTGCTATCCTTTAGTACATTGTCTTCTTCCCATGAATCTGTGAAAACCTAGGGATCCCTGAACCAATTGGGAGGTGGGGGTGGGGGGAGTGTCCATAAGGAACTTGGCACAGCACATATATACATATATACTAGTAAAGGGATATGCAGATTCAGTCGGGTGAGGCAAGATTCATCCCACTGCTCAGACCCCGTATAGCCCTGTCGCCCTCACTGCTCCACCTCAATCTAGAAATACTGCAGCAGCAGTGGAGTCTGGGCTGCAGTATGATTAGCTGGGAAGTGGGCATTTTGGCAGCGGCAGTAGTCTAAAATGTTTCTTAGGGTGTTGACAGTTGTGGATCCAGAGAAATATCACAGTGCAGCACCAAAATGAAGGGGAGTGGGGGAGGGGGGAAGAGGGGGGGGGGGGGGGGCACAGTGGCACAGAGTGTATGGCCAAGTGTGAGATGTGGCCACAGCTAGTTCTGAATATAGGGCTGACCTATAGTTGCTGTGCCTTCATGAGACAATAGAAATAATCAGCCCTAATTAATTGTTTTCAATGTCAAGATTGATTTTTGGTGGCTGCGGACCTGCGGTCCCCACAAATGTTTGTTTTATGTAGTTTGTTTGCTCCCTTACAGACCTACAACAGAAATAAATAGAAAGTATGCAGACACTGCTACAGCATTTAACACTAACAACAATATCCACTCAATTGTAGAAATATCAAATTATCAAGTATAGATAATATAAATATTAACATACCTTAGGCTTAGACAATATAGCATATGAACCACACAAAGGTTTGGATTATCACAATTTAATTCATACTAAATAAACATAAGGATTACCATGAGAATAAAAATAATGTAAAATCACATTATATTACACATGAAAAAAGAAGGTATTGAATGGATGTAAGAAGAAGCTATATTATCATGTTAAAATTATCATATTTGTATCAACTCAGCAAGACTTTAAGTTGTTAATTCTAAAATAATAATACATCATCTAGCAAATTTGCAATTAATTTGGCACTTGTAGACAGCATCTCAGTGACCACCAGATAGTATGCCCATGACATACAGTACAGACAGCATCGCAGTGACCACCAGATAGCATGCCCATGACATACAGTACAGACAGCATCTCAGTGACCACCAGATAGTATGCCCATGACATACAGTACAGACAGCATCGCAGTGACCACCAGATAGTATGTCCATGACATACAGTACAGACAGCATCGCAGTGACCACCAGATAGTATGCCCATGACATACAGTACAGACATCATCGCAGTGACCACCAGATAGTATGCCCATGACATACAGTACAGACAGCATCGCAGTGACCACCAGATAGTATGCCCATGACATACAGTACAGACAGCATCGCAGGGACCACCACATAGTATGCCCATGACATACAGTACAGACAGCATCGCAGTGACCACCAGATAGCATGCCCATGACATACAGTACAGACAGCATCCCAGTGACCACCAGATAGTATACCCATGACATACAGTACAGACAGCATCCCAGTGACCACCAGATAATATGCCCATGACATACAGTACAGACAGCATCGCAGTGACCACCAGATAGTATGCCCATGACATACAGTACAGACAGCATCGCAGCGACCACCAGATAGTATGCCCATGACATACAGTACAGACAGCATCCCAGTGACCATCAGATAGTATGCCCATGACATACAGTACAGACAGCACCGCAGTGACCACCAGATAGTATGCCCATGACATACAGTACAGACAGCATCCCAGTGACCACCAGATAGTATGCCCATGACATACGGTACATACAGCATCCCAGTGACCACCATATAGTATGCCCATGACATACAGTACAGACAGCATCCCAGTGACCACCAGATAGTATGCCCATGACATACAGTACAGACAGCATCGCAGTGACCACCAGATAGTATGCCCATGACATACAGTACAGACAGCATCGCAGTGACCACCAGATAGTATGCCCATGACATACAGTACAGACAGCATCGCAGTGACCACCAGATAGTATGCCCATGACATACAGTACAGACAGCATCGCAGTGACCACCAGATAGTATGCCCATGACATACAGTACAGACAGCATCGCAGGGACCACCATATAGTATGCCCATGGCATACAGTACAGACAGCATCGCAGTGACCACCAGATAGTATGCCCATGACATACAGTACAGACAGCATCCCAGTGACCACCAGATAGTATACCCATGACATACAGTACAGACAGCATCCCAGTGACCACCAGATAGTATGCCCATGACATACAGTACAGACAGCATCGCAGTGACCACCAGATAGTATGCCCATGACATACAGTACAGACAGCATCGCAGCGACCACCAGATAGTATGCCCATGACATACAGTACAGACAGCATCCCAGTGACCATCAGATAGTATGCCCATGACATACAGTACAGACAGCATCCCAGTGACCACCAGATAGTATGCCCATGACATACGGTACAGACAGCATCCCAGTGACCACCATATAGTATGCCCATGACATACAGTACAGACAGCATCCCAGTGACCACCAGATAGTATGCCCATGACATACAGTACAGACAGCATCCCAGTGACCACCAGATAGTATGCCCATGACATACAGTACAGACAGCATCGCAGTGACCACCAGATAGTATGCCCATGACATACAGTACAGACAGCATCGCAGTGACCACCAGATAGTATGCCCATGACATACAGTACAGACAGCATCGCAGGGACCACCACATAGTATGCCCATGACATACAGTACAGACAGCATCGCAGGGACCACCACATAGTATGCCCATGACATACAGTACAGACAGCATCCCAGTGACCACCAGATAGTATACCCATGACATACAGTACAGACAGCATCCCAGTGACCACCAGATAGTATGCCCATGACATACAGTACAGACAGCATCGCAGTGACCACCAGATAGTATGCCCATGACATACAGTACAGACAGCATCGCAGCGACCACCAGATAGTATGCCCATGACATACAGTACAGACAGCATCCCAGTGACCATCAGATAGTATGCCCATGACATACAGTACAGACAGCATCCCAGTGACCACCAGATAGTATGCCCATGACATACGGTACAGACAGCATCCCAGTGACCACCATATAGTATGCCCATGACATACAGTACAGACAGCATCCCAGTGACCACCAGATAGTATGCCCATGACATACAGTACAGACAGCATCCCAGTGACCACCAGATAGTATGCCCATGACATACAGTACAGACAGCATCGCAGTGACCACCAGAGAGTATGCCCATGACATACAGTACAGACAGCATCCCAGTGGCTGTCATAGAGTACATGCAGCAACACATTGACCGCCAAACAACTGAGCACCCCAGTGAGTGCCATATATCATGCGTATTGTACTATGGGGGTGATTCAGACCTGATCACCGCTGTGCATTTCCGTACAGCGGGTAATCAGGTCATATCTGCGCATGCACATCGGACAACAACAACAGGCATCGCCGGTCAGTAACAGGATGGTGCGAAAATTCCATTTGCACGGGCGTTCGCAAGGTGATTGACAGGAAGAGGCCATTTGTGGGTGGCAACTGACCATTTACTGCGGGTATCTGGAAAAATGCAGATGTGCCCAAACGTTTTCAGGGAGTGTGAAGTCAACTCCGGCCCCCGATCAGCCTGTTGTGATCGCACTGAAGGAGTAAATCCTGGACTGCGCAGAGACTACACACAGTGGAGTATTGCAACTCGGCCTACACATACAATCACACACTTGCACGGCGAATTTACACTCCTCCTGGGGGCGGCGGCTATCTGAACGCTGAATGCAGGACAGCAAAGTTTGCATCCCAGAGATCAGGTCTGAATCACCCCCTATATTGTTTGCCCAAGACTGCCGAAGTAGTTCAAGGGAAATTGTTCATGATAAATCATCATTTACAGGGCGTCTAGCATATGGGCACCTTAAGAATCAGTAGCATGTGCTTCTCAAGTGTGTAAATTAAGAACACAGAATATCAGAACGAGAAATAAAATTTTAATTTCAAGAATAATTTCAGAGTTTACTGTTACAACAAGAGTTGCAAAAATTATTAGGATTATTTAAAACAAAAAGTACACATAGGTTGTAGACGATTTCAGAAACAAAATAGAAATAAGTCAGAAAACAAGATTGCTAATATCGGTCTAGTTTTACTGTTGTGGAGGAGATCACAAAACATAGATTGGTGCACCCTTCAGTCATGGCTGATTTCTCCTCAAGTAGTGAACACTGACCAGCTAAAACCCAGCACATTTTATTCCTTCCAGTAATCTGCTCCTTTTTACTGCTCGGGCAGTACGGATGGTGTAATGGTTAGCATTACTGCCTCACATGGGTTCGATTCCCACCATGGACCTAACTGCATGGAGTTTATATATTCGCCCCGTATATGCGTGTGTTTCCTCCGGGTACTCCAGTTTCCTCCCACAATCCAAAAATATACTGTTAGGTTAATTGGATCCCAACATAAAATTAACCCTAGCCTGTATGTGTGTGCGTATACATGTGGTAGGGAAAAATAGATTGTAAGCTCCACTGGGGCAGGGACTGATGTGAATGGCCAAATATTCTCTGTAAAGCACTGCGGATTATGTATGCGCTATATCAGTAACTGGTAAATAAATAAATAATTAAAGTCCTTTGTAGTTCCCTGGCCCCTGCGGTATACAGTAAACAGACCTCTTTACCAACAAATCCATGCCTGGTGGTTCAGAATAAACACTGGACAGTTAATTACAGATTGGCCATTTGTCATATAGGTTCATTAGGCATTTTTCTAACAGAATACAGGTGACACATAGAAAAATGGCATTTTCATAACCCATTGTAGAGTACATCACAATGGGCAAAACAATTAGACGAGATTCAAAGTAAGTGGTGTACCAGGGCAAATCTATTGAGGTTAACTTGAACCAGTTCACTGCTGTTCATTCTTATTGCGAGCCACATCAATTCCCGGGTGTGATTATCCATAATAGGATTATTAAGACAATAATATACATTTTGAATGTAGAACAAATACAGGACTGTGTGATCTGACCGGGATGTGGTTAAGATGCCAGCTGTCAGGATCCCGGCAGTCAGCATACTGACGCTGGAATCCTAACACCCATCAAAATGCAGACGCAGGAATCCCAAAGGGGTCAGGAAACCAACGGTATAAGTGCCACTGCCACCCAAGTAGGCTATGGTAAAGGTGCGGGGTAGGGGGGGATTAGGGTTAGGCTTCGGAGAGGGGGAGTTAGGGTTCGGTACCACCAGGGGAGGTTAGGTTTAGGCACTATGGGGTAAGGATTAGGTTTAGGCTGCGGGGAAGTGTGTGTGGGGGGTAAGTTTAGGCCCCAACCGGGGTGAGCTAAGGGTTAGGAACTAATGAGGGATGGTTCGGCTGCGGGAAGGGAGGATTAGGGGCTAGGATAGAGAGGGGAACATTCTTACCTCCCCCCTATCGTGATTTCACAGATGTGGATTCCGGCATTGGTATTGTGACCACTGGCATCCCGTCCGATGGTAAATTATATTGAACCCATATGATCCATAGATTACATCCCATCACTTGAACTGACTAAGCATATTGCATAGTTATCACAACCAATTGCTGTTACTAATTTCTAGTAATAATAATAATAATAATAATAATAATAATAATAATAATAATAAGGAATTAGCCACAGACCTTACTTTCTGAACATAATGTTATCTCAGTAACAGGTGCCCCACAACAATATTTTATTCTGTATTAGCTCATTATTTGCAGTGTTACCAATTATGATATCATTTATGCCTAATTATTGTACAATTTAATGCAATTTAATGAACTGTATTGTTGTTATATGGGTGGTCATTCCGAGTTGATCGCAGCCAGCAACTTTTAGCTGCTGCTGCGATCAATAGTCCACGCCTATGGGGGAGTGTATTTTAGCTTAGCAGGGCTGCGATCGCTTGTGCAGCCCTGCTAAGCTAAAAAAATTTCAAGCAGAAGTAGACTACGGCTGGACATACTTACCCTGTGCGATGGATCCACCGATGAATGATGGGCCCGGCTTTGACATCACTCCGCCACCCTCCGTTGTCCTGGACATGCCTGCGTTTTACTCACAACTCCTCGAAAACGGTCTCCAACGGTCCGGATCCGCCATGCCACGCCTCCTTCCTGTCAATCTTCTTAGCGGTCGCTACTGCAACCGCTTCCGTCAGTAGCCGCAACGTAACCCGGCGACCCCTGTCACCGGGCAATGTCACGCACGTGCACTGCGTCCGCGGCACATGGGCATTCCACACCCGTTCGCACTGCAGCGACAAACTGCTGCATGCGAACGGGTCGGAATGACCCCCATTATTTTATGCTGTACAAACATATTGATGTTGGTAAGATACTGTATAATATAGTAGTCTTGATTCAATGCATGACATAATGGCAGAGCATTTGTCATATCAAAAGGCCTCTGCAGCTATGGTGGAACTACAAGTCTCAGCACATCAAGCTTCCACAATATGCAGGGACTTGTAATCCCATCACCATTAGAGAGATACAGGCATCATTTTACTTAAGCAGGAGACCCCAGATCTTTGGATCCCCAGTCTGCTCACCTCTGCTTGTGCAGTCTGTGTACCGATGTGGATGCTGCTGGGCTAGAGTACCTGTCTGGTAGCAGAGGGGAGGCTCCTGAAGATTCCTCCTATTTCTTCTGTGTTGATGCGCTGATTGGCTCCTGCTGCCTTAGTGT
Source organism: Pseudophryne corroboree (assembly GCF_028390025.1). NCBI lineage: Eukaryota > Metazoa > Chordata > Amphibia > Anura > Myobatrachidae > Pseudophryne > Pseudophryne corroboree. The sequence goes on from NC_086448.1 coordinate 380,670,915, forward strand.
GTCCTGGACTCCTGCTGCCTGAGGGACTGGACGTTCAAAGGTTCCATCCCCCCCTGCTGACGCATTTCAAGTAACACAACAAAACCTATGTAGAAGTAGGACTCTCGGACTCTAATGTTCAGTCCGCATGGCATTTACATTGGTGATGGTGTTAGTATAATGTGTGTTTGTGTAATGATGTTAATATGATATGTACAGCAAATATGTGTGAATGATGGTATTAGTATCATGTGTGTGATGGTTTTAATATAATGTGTTTGTGATGATATCAGTATGGTATGTGTGCATAATACTATTACTATGATGTGTATGTGTGAGAGGGGTGCAGTGGTGCACAACACAACCTACAAAACTACTATACAATTAACCCTGCATTTAACAATACAGCAATAGTAGTTATATCAGGCAAGAAAATAACACAGTACTGCCTCTTTATACTCCTACCTAGGCAGAGCTGACAAGCCCTTCTCTACTACTGGGGTTTATTGTACCTTTAATGGTAACACGTTTACTTGGGGGTGAAACAGTCCTCCACATAAGGGGAAAGGGTTACAGAAATGTGGGGAACTAGGCAACTCCTCCACACCCAACCCAAACAGGGGCTTATACAACTGGTGGCTTAAAATGGCTATTTAAATTGGGGCCTGACAGTCCACCATAGTTAAAGCACAGGAAGCAGAAATAAGAAGCATGGAAACTACAGTTTCCCACACTCTTTTAGAATAAAGTTTTATCAGTGATCTGGGCCTAGTGCCCAGGGTCATTTTATTTAAATCAAGGTGCTCATACCTTTGAGCCTGTCTAGTGGTGGGCCTGCAGTGATTTGGGGCTATTGGCCAATCACTCTTTATGGGCTCAGACTTTACAGCCTTCTTGATAGTGTGAGAAAACAGGAGTAACCTTGGCTAGTACCCAAGGTTACTAGGAAGGTGAGAAGTGGCAAAACCCTCCTATCCGTTTCAGGCCTTATGTCTATATGCACCCCACATGCTTAGTGCCTGGCAACCCTGGTGATCTAGGAGGATTAAATATAGGTGATGGTTGTTCAAGGCTGCCTACCAATATCAGCAAGAGAGCCTGCAGTCTAGACCTTCACATTACTCTTTTGCTTCCCACCACCGCAGATCTCTCCAGTCCTCAGATTCTGGCTTGACTCATGTCAACAACCGCCATCCTCAATGCTCTTCCTCCATTGCTGGATGTTCAACTACCGCTGGCGCCAACTTCTGGCCTGTTTGCGCTGTCTTCTGGCCTCTTCTGCATCCGCTGGAACTCCTCCTCTTCAATACTCCCTATCCACTGACAGACTGAGCAATCCCGGTTGGCAACATCTAATATAAGACACTGTGAGGTGGTGTAGCTATGACGCAGTAAGTCCTGTGCATCTCACTGTGGCTCCTACCTATTGACTGCTGATCCGCGAGATGTGATTGGTTCACAGGTGGCACCAAATTCATAAGACCACCGATGCATTCCATTGGCCGCCAGTCCACACGGTCTCAGTTCAAATGCCTGACACTTATGCCACATCTCCACTGCCCAATGCTGCTGGTTGTCCAGCTCTGGGTTCTGACACTCAACCCCTGTGCCACCTACTACATCCAGGCTGCCAGAGCACATCTCCACATACAGTGTGTGTGTGTGTGTGTGTGTGTGTGTGTGTGTGTGTATTTTATGGTACTAATATAATATGTGTCGTGGATGTTCTTGTCTGTGCAACTGGACTAAGAGTCTTGGCTGGAATGGAGTCAGAAGTAATCATGCTAAAACTGGGAGGTCTGATGTAATTCTTCCTCATACGTCAGAGCAGATTAGGAGTAGTGTAATGGAACCAGGACTCCTAGGTGAGCACAGATATTGCAGTCCTGACTGCTCAGGACACTGGAGCGAAATAGAACTGGAAAGCACAGCACCAAGCTAAAGTTGGATCGAGTTGAGTCATAGACTTATTCAGAATTGCTTTCGAGCTGGGATTAACCAGTATAGCTGGATAACTCGGACTCCGGGATTGAATCAGAGTATCTGGATAGCATAGACTGTGTGATTAAACTGGAACAGCTGGATATCTGGATAGCTGGGACCACAGAATTGAACCAGAATAGCTGGATAGCTTGAACACTGGGATTGAACCAAAATAGCTGGATAACTTGGACACCAGGATTGAACCAGAATAGCTGGATATCTCGTACACTAGAATTGAACTGGAATAGCTGAATAGCTGGAGCCAGGAGCACAGGAGATGGATACTGCGCAAATAGTTTCAATGCTGGATTAACTCCAGTAGAGCAGAGCTAGCAGGGGAAAACACAACATTGCACTTGCACCTTCTGGAGGCAGTGAAGCTTCCTTTATACTCCCTGCCTCTCCACATTTGGCTGCAATCAAATGGAGGTGAATCCTGAATCACCATTGGAGGTACAGTGTTCAGATGAATTCCGCCAAGATCGATCGCCCAGTGACTGGTACCATTGGGAAGTGGACGATGTGACCCTGCTGACCTTACTGGAAGAGAGGAGAGCAATACAGCTGGGACCAGAGCACTGGGACAACTGAGTAATCATGTGGCAGGGAAGACTCTGCTGCTGTTTGTTTGTACTGCTTTAGCAGTGACCCCTGGGCACTCCTTGGCTTTGCTAGGAAACTTATAATGAAACTTCATAGTTAAACTCGGAGCATGAACTTAACTAGAGTTAACCCAGGATCTCTTGGGAAGAGGAAACATATAAGAGCAAGAAAGTTTTAAGGTCTTGGTTTACACATTCAGTCTGCCCATTACTTTGGTAATGCTATGCTATGGAGAATTTAAATTTGACCTGTAGGGAGGAACAGAGAGATCTCCAAGATTTTGCGACAAATTGTACGGAAAACTACGTAGCCGGAATATCTCAGACATGAACAGCTGAGCAAGGCATGGATTGGAAGGAAGGCCATAACGGAATAGACCATCTTTGAGAATCAATCAACAATTACCCAAATAATGTTAATCCTTTGGCGAAAGGAAGACTGGTTACAAAGTCCATTGAAATATGAGTCCACATCTGAGTGGGAATGGACAGAGGATGAAGTGGACTAGTAGCAGCTTGGTGAGAAACCTTATGCTGAGCACATTTTACATAGGAAGCAATAAATGCTTGGATGCCACCAAAAAGATCTCTTAAAAGAGTTCAAGCATTTTCTGCACTCCTACATGCCTGAGAATTGTGAGGCATGGGCCCAATGAATGAGCTTTTGCATAGACTTGGATCCACAGAGGTCTTCCCCTGGAAGAGGAGATACAAATATCTTGGTGGAAGTGAAAACATTTGTATTAAGTATTGGGTATTGTTCCATGGTGGATGACTCTTTTTCAGGAATCATCGAGCGATAGAGGGCATCAGTCTTTCCATTCTGTACTCTGAGACAGAAGGCTATTTTAGTATCAAAATAAGAGAAGAATAGTGCCCACCGAGCTTGTCTTGGGGACAGACACTGAGCAGCTTTTAGGACCAATAGGTTTTTATGATCGGTGAACACTGTAATTGGGAATTGGGATCCCTTCAAAAGATATCACCATTCCTCAAACACCAATTTTATTGCTAGAAGTTTCTTTTCTCCTATTGGATAATTCTGTTCAGCTAGAGAGAACTTTCTAGAAAAGAATTCACAGGGATGGAGTTTTTGATCTACAGATTTTTGAGAAGGTATGCCCCACCTCCAAAATAAAAGGTTTAGATACATCAAGCTGATGAAGGACTGGTGCAGAGATAAATGCCTGCTTCCAAAGTGGTAAGGCTGGTTTAGCGTTTGGGGACCATTGAGCAGGAGTTACACCATGCCTGGTAAGAGCTGTAATGGAAAGTACCAGAGCTGAAATTTCTGATAGTAATTGGCAAAGTCTGGAAGTCTCTGTGTAGCTTTCAAAGATGAAGGTTCAATCCAGGAAAGAATCACTTGTACTTTCTCAGGATCCATTTTGAGGCTAGACCTGGAGATAATATATCCAAGGAAAGTAATGGATAAAACTGAAGATATACTTTTCAAGTTTACAGAACACATGATTGGCATGTAGCTGTTGAAGCACCTCTTTAACTTGCTTCGGATGTGTCTGGAGGTCTTGGGAAAAGATGACAGTATCATCTAAGTATATGACAACTGAACGAAAGAGAAGGTAACAAAAATCATTGATGAAATGTTGGAATACTGCAGGCACATTAATAAGGGCCTAATTCAGCATGGCACGCTGCTGCAGCAGCGTTCGCATGCTGAAGCTCTAAGTGTGTGCACTTGCAGCAGCCACATGCGAAAGCATCTCACTTGTGCGAACGCCTCTGATTGACAGGCAGAAGCATTTGCGGGGTGGGAGGCGGAATAGCAGCTGCGTTAAAGGGGCATTGACTCTGCATTGGGGGGGCACGGCCCGGATAACACATACGTGTCCAGACCGTTTGCAGGGCATGCTGCGGTACAAGGTACAAAGGTAAAGTATGTAAATTGATTGAGTCATGAGGAATCAGACTCATCTACTGCTGACAAGATGGATTGAGACAGAGTTTTGGTAGATATTTGGGTTGAGAAGTAATAAAGGGGGTCATTCCGAGTTGTTCGCTCGTTGCCGATTTTCGCTATACTGCGATTTGTTGCTAATTGCGCATGCGCAAGGCACGCAGGGCACATGCGCTTAATTATTTAACTAAAAACTTAGCAGATTTGTTGTGGATTCTGCAGCGCTTTTCAGTCGCTCTGCTGATCGGTAAATGATTGACAGGAAAGGGGCGTTTCTGGGTGGTGACTGAGCGCTTTCCGGGAGTGTGCTAAAAAATGCAGGAGTGTCAGGGAAAAAACGCGGGAGTGTCTGGAGAAACGGGGGAGTGGCTGGACGAACGCAGGGCGTGTTTGTGACGTCAAACCAGGAACTAAACAGACTGAGCTGATCGCAATCTGTGAGTAGGTCTGGAGCTACTCAGAAACTGCTAAGAATTATTTAGTAGCAATTCTGCTAATCTTTTATTTGCTATTCTGCTAAGCTAAGATACACTCCCAGAGGGCGGTGGCCTAGCGTGTGCAATGCTGCTAAAAGCAGCTAGCTAACGAACAACTCGGAATGAGGGCCAAAGTCCGAATTTGGCGGCTGTGCGCAAAGCCAGCTGAACGCGGACGTTTTTTTAAAGGGAAAAAAGGAGGTGTTCCTATATATATATATATATATATATATATATATATATATATATATATATAATATATATAGGCGTAGTTGTCTATTAATCACCAGGTGTGTTTCCCAGAGGTAGATAAATTCAAATACTTATCCTTATTGGTATGTTCTGTGGCCTCTGGATGGGTCTTTGTCCCTCAATCTTGTCTCTCCAGAGTGGAAGCGCATAGAAAATAAAATAATAAACGGTTTCAGTGGATTAATCCACAATCACGTCAGGGAAGAAAATGCATGTGGTATTTATTTAATCTAAAACTAGTAATCACTTTTCGGTGTACCTAAACTTACACAAATAATGTGAGCAGTAATCACATAAAGGTTTCTTTTTTTACCAGACATATGCTTCATAATATGTACAGTAGATGTGTAAGCATACCTTTACTTACACTAGACAATATTAGTATGTGCCCATAAAGGAATGATTTTATCTGTAAAAGTAGTTCAGCATAGGGACGTACCTGTATTCACCCTGCATGTTGTTGAACCATTCACATCAAGGTTTCTTTTCCTTGCTAATCGATAACTAGATTATAGTGATGATAAAAAGTGATTTTATTAATAAAAATGCATGGTTTTGCTGGATTTTGACATATCGAAAAAACATTAAAAACACAAAAATATATATAAAATATATATATATATATATATATATATATATATATATATATATATATATATATATATGGTAACCTGTCTCCTGAAATGAGGCACACCCCCCAAGGTGGGATTATTGACTCTGGATAATCAAAACAGCCAAATGGTGGTAATAATATCTGAGACGTACCTCTTCCCAGGAGAACTGGAACCAGTGATAAAAAAAGGTCTGATGTAGAGCCTCCTGCCGACACATTTTCGAGAGTTGTCCTCTCTTTTTCAAGGCATAGAGGCTCTGCTGGGCATGTCCTGATATTTATACCTGTATGTAGACCCAAAATGGAGGCACTTCCTGTTCAACCTCTGGACCAGAAGTTGCAGAGTCCGCATGTTTTTTTCATCTTAAGTTACTTTTATTAGTCCTTACAGTGCGGACTGTGTCCTTTTAATGTCCCTTTTCCATTAAAAATAGCTGATCAGCAGTGGTTATGTACAACAGGACGATGGTATGCATTTCCTAATGATTCTGTGACAACTTCTGGTTTCAACAGGAAGTGGGGATCCTAGTTGGTAGTGTCCTTCATCTTGGTAGGGGTGATGAAATCTAAAATGATGTAACTTCCAGCCAGGACAATAAGTGGGGATCCTTATGCTTGTAATCGACCATCTTAGTATGGATTTTGCATATCCTCTATTGTACAATTGTGATTTGTTCTGGGATTATGATCTTGATAAATTCATTTTGTATTTTTATCTCAAAATGAAATATAAAGTAACTGAAAAAGATGGTAAAAAGAAATGTCTCATATACACAAATGAAATTGCAGTGAAAAATAATGATATAATAATAAATATTAAATTCTACTTTTTTTTTTTTTAAATAATGGAAATGAAATATTTAGCAAAGGTGATTGTGTAGCATAAATTTCAAAGGTAGGGGAGGATTGGTACTGGAGTTAAAGAAACCATTTTATTTCAAAGTCATTATTTAGACCACGGGTTCTCAAACTCGATCCTCAGGACCCCACACAGTGCATGTTTTGCAGGTATCCTCACAAAATCACCAGTAACATAATTAACTCCACCTGTGGATCTTTTAAAATGTGTTATTAAGTAATTAATACACCTGTGCACCTGCTGGGTTACCTACAAAACATGCACTGTGTGGGGTCCTGAGGACCGAGTTTGAGAACCTGTGATTTGGACCATTAGGGGTTAACATTTGTAGTTCAAAGATCGTTCTCATCTCTACTTTTGCTAAATTGGTCTCCACATTTCTATCCCTCCATGTAGCTTTGACTGTTTTGAGTCCAACAAATCTTTCAATATGTTCCACAGAACAGTTATGGTTTGTCTGAAAATGTAGTGAAAGGTTGTGTGTCTGTAAGCCCTTTTTTATATTATGTAAATGCTTGGATAATCTGATCCTCAGCAGTCTAGTCGTTCTCCATATATAGGAAAGTCCACACTTACACTGGACCAAGTAGTAGAGATGAGCGGGTTCGGTTTCTTTGAATCCGAACCCGCACGAACTTCACTTTTTTTTTCACGGGTCCGAGCGACTCGGATCTTCCCGCCTTGCTCGGTTAACCCGAGCGCGCCCGAACGTCATCATGACGCTGTCGGATTCTCGCGAGACTCGGATTCTATATAAGGAGCCGCGCGTCGCCGCCATTTTCACACGTGCATTGAGATTGATAGGGAGAGGACGTGGCTGGCGTCCTCTCCATTTAGATTAGATTTAGAAGAGAGAGAGAGAGAGAGATTGCTGTGATACTGTAGATTAGAAGAGAGTGCAGACAGAGTTTAGTGACTGACGACCACAGTGACCAGTGACCACCAGAGACAGTGCAGTTGTTTGTTTTATTTAATATATCCGTTCTCTGCCTGAAAAAAACGATACACAGTCACACAGTGACTCAGTCTGTGTGCACTGCTCAGCCCAGTGTGCTGCACATCAATGTATTGTATATAAAGCTTATAATTGTGGGGGAGACTGGGGAGCACTGCAGGTTGTTATAGCAGGAGCCAGGAGTACATGATAAATAATATTATATTAAAATTAAACAGTGCACACTTTTGCTGCAGGAGTGCCACTGCCAGTGTGACTAGTGGTGACCAGTGCCTGACCACCAGTATATTAGTAGTATTGTATACTATCTCTTTATCAACCAGTCTATATTAGCAGCAGACACAGTACAGTGCGGTAGTTCACGGCTGTGGCTACCTCTGTGTCGGCACTCGGCAGGCAGTCCGTCCATCCATAATTGTATTATAATATATACCACCTAACCGTGGTTTTTTTTTCATTCTTTATACCGTCGTCATACTAGTTGTTGTTACGAGTATACTACTATCTCTTTATCAACCAGTGTACAGTGCGGTAGTTCACGGCTGTGGCTACCTCTGTGTCGGCACTCGGCAGGCAGTCCGTCCAACCATAATTGTATTATATACCACCTAACCGTGGTTTTTTTTTCATTCTTTATACCGTCGTCATACTAGTTGTTACGAGTATACTACTATCTCTTTATCAACCAGTGTACAGTGCGGTAGTTCACGGCTGTGGCTACCTCTGTGTCGGCACTCGGCAGGCAGTCCGTCCATCCATAATTGTATTATAATATATACCACCTAACCGTGGTTTTTTTTTCATTCTTTATACCGTCGTCATACTAGTTGTTACGAGTATACTACTATCTCTTTATCAACCAGTGTACAGTGCGGTAGTTCACGGCTGTGGCTACCTCTGTGTCGGCACTCGGCAGGCAGTCCGTCCAACCATAATTGTATTATAATATATACCACCTAACCGTGGTTTTTTTTTCATTCTTTATACCGTCGTCATACTAGTTGTTACGAGTATACTACTATCTCTTTATCAACCAGTGTACAGTGCGGTAGTTCACGGCTGTGGCTACCTCTGTGTCGGCACTCGGCAGGCAGTCCGTCCAACCATAATTGTATTATATACCACCTAACCGTGGTTTTTTTTTTCATTCTTTATACCGTCGTCATACTAGTTGTTACGAGTATACTACTATCTCTTTATCAACCAGTGTACAGTGCGGTAGTTCACGGCTGTGGCTACCTCTGTGTCGGCACTCGGCAGGCAGTCCGTCCAACCATAATTGTATTATAATATATACCACCTAACCGTGGTTTTTTTTTCATTCTTTATACCGTCGTCATACTAGTTGTTACGAGTATACTACTATCTCTTTATCAACCAGTGTACAGTGCGGTAGTTCACGGCTGTGGCTACCTCTGTGTCGGCACTCGGCAGGCAGTCCGTCCATCCATAATTGTATTATAATATATACCACCTAACCGTGGTTTTTTTTTCATTCTTTATACCGTCGTCATACTAGTTGTTACGAGTATACTACTATCTCTTTATCAACCAGTGTACAGTGCGGTAGTTCACGGCTGTGGCTACCTCTGTGTCGGCACTCGGCAGGCAGTCCGTCCAACCATAATTGTATTATATACCACCTAACCGTGGTTTTTTTTTCATTCTTTATACCGTCGTCATACTAGTTGTTACGAGTAGACTACTATCTCTTTATCAACCAGTATACAGTGCGGTAGTTCACGGCTGTGGCTACCTCTGTGTCGGCACTCGGCAGGCAGTCCGTCCAACCATAATTGTATTATAATATATACCACCTAACCGTGGTTTTTTTTTCATTCTTTATACCGTCGTCATACTAGTTGTTACGAGTATACTACTATCTCTTTATCAACCAGTGTACAGTGCGGTAGTTCACGGCTGTGGCTACCTCTGTGTCGGCACTCGGCAGGCAGTCCGTCCATCCATAATTGTATTATATACCACCTAACCGTGGTTTTTTTATACCACCTAACCGTGGCAGTCCGTCCATAATTGTATACTCGTATCCAATCCATCCATCTCCATTGTTTACCTGAGGTGCCTTTTAGTTCTGCCTATAAAATATGGAGAACAAAAAAGTTGAGGTTCCAAAATTAGGGAAAGATCAAGATCCACTTCCACCTCGTGCTGAAGCTGCTGCCACTAGTCATGGCCGAGACGATGAAATGCCAGCAACGTCGTCTGCCAAGGCCGATGCCCAATGTCATAGTACAGAGCATGTCAAATCCAAAACACCAAATATCAGAAAAAAAAGGACTCCAAAACCTAAAATAAAATTGTCGGAGGAGAAGCGTAAACTTGCCAATATGCCATTTACCACACGGAGTGGCAAGGAACGGCTGAGGCCCTGGCCTATGTTCATGGCTAGTGGTTCAGCTTCACATGAGGATGGAAGCACTCAGCCTCTCGCTAGAAAACTGAAAAGACTCAAGCTGGCAAAAGCACCGCAAAGAACTGTGCGTTCTTTGAAATCCCAAATCCACAAGGAGAGTCCAATTGTGTCGTTTGCGATGCCTGACCTTCCCAACACTGGACGTGAAGAGCATGCGCCTTCCACTATTTGCATGCCCCCTGCAAGTGCTGGAAGGAGCACCCGCAGTCCAGTTCCTGATAGTCAGATTGAAGATGTCAGTGTTGAAGTACACCAGGATGAGGAGGATATGGGTGTTGCTGGCGCTGGGGAGGAAATTGACCAGGAGGATTCTGATGGTGAGGTGGTTTGTTTAAGTCAGGCACCCGGGGAGACACCTGTTGTCCGTGGGAGGAATATGGCCGTTGACATGCCAGGTGAAAATACCAAAAAAATCAGCTCTTCGGTGTGGAGGTATTTCACCAGAAATGCGGACAACAGGTGTCAAGCCGTGTGTTCCCTTTGTCAAGCTGTAATAAGTAGGGGTAAGGACGTTAACCACCTCGGAACATCCTCCCTTATACGTCACCTGCAGCGCATTCATAATAAGTCAGTGACAAGTTCAAAAACTTTGGGTGACAGCGGAAGCAGTCCACTGACCAGTAAATCCCTTCCTCTTGTAACCAAGCTCACGCAAACCACCCCACCAACTCCCTCAGTGTCAATTTCCTCCTTCCCCAGGAATGCCAATAGTCCTGCAGGCCATGTCACTGGCAAGTCTGACGAGTCCTCTCCTGCCTGGGATTCCTCCGATGCATCCTTGCGTGTAACGCCTACTGCTGCTGGCGCTGCTGTTGTTGCCGCTGGGAGTCGATGGTCATCCCAGAGGGGAAGTCGTAAGCCCACTTGTACTACTTCCAGTAAGCAATTGACTGTTCAACAGTCCTTTGCGAGGAAGATGAAATATCACAGCAGTCATCCTACTGCAAAGCGGATAACTGAGTCCTTGACAACTATGTTGGTGTTAGACGTGCGTCCGGTATCCGCCGTTAGTCCACAGGGAACTAGACAATTTATTGAGGCAGTGTGCCCCCGTTACCAAATACCATCTAGGTTCCACTTCTCTAGGCAGGCGATACCGAGAATGTACACGGACGTCAGAAAAAGACTCACCAGTGTCCTAAAAAATGCAGTTGTACCCAATGTCCACTTAACCACGGACATGTGGACAAGTGGAGCAGGGCAGGGTCAGGACTATATGACTGTGACAGCCCACTGGGTAGATGTATGGACTCCCGCCGCAAGAACAGCAGCGGCGGCACCAGTAGCAGCATCTCGCAAACGCCAACTCTTTCCTAGGCAGGCTACGCTTTGTATCACCGCTTTCCAGAATACGCACACAGCTGAAAACCTCTTACGGCAACTGAGGAAGATCATCGCGGAATGGCTTACCCCAATTGGACTCTCCTGTGGATTTGTGGCATCGGACAACGCCAGCAATATTGTGTGTGCATTAAATATGGGCAAATTCCAGCACGTCCCATGTTTTGCACATACCTTGAATTTGGTGGTGCAGAATTTTTTAAAAAACGACAGGGGCGTGCAAGAGATGCTGTCGGTGGCCAGAAAAATTGCGGGACACTTTCGGCGTACAGGCACCACGTACAGAAGACTGGAGCACCACCAAAAACTACTGAACCTGCCCTGCCATCATCTGAAGCAAGAAGTGGTAACGAGGTGGAATTCAACCCTCTATATGCTTCAGAGGTTGGAGGAGCAGCAAAAGGCCATTCAAGCCTATACAATTGAGCACGATATAGGAGATGGAATGCACCTGTCTCAAGTGCAGTGGAGAATGATTTCAACGTTGTGCAAGGTTCTGATGCCCTTTGAACTTGCCACACGTGAAGTCAGTTCAGACACTGCCAGCCTGAGTCAGGTCATTCCCCTCATCAGGCTTTTGCAGAAGAAGCTGGAGGCATTGAAGAAGGAGCTAACACGGAGCGATTCCGCTAGGCATGTGGGACTTGTGGATGCAGCCCTTAATTCGCTTAACAAGGATTCACGGGTGGTCAATCTGTTGAAATCAGAGCACTACATTTTGGCCACCGTGCTCGATCCTAGATTTAAAGCCTACCTTGGATCTCTCTTTCCGGCAGACACAGGTCTGCTGGGGTTGAAAGACCTGCTGGTGACAAAATTGTCAAGTCAAGCGGAACGCGACCTGTCAACATCTCCTCCTTCACATTCTCCCGCAACTGGGGGTGCGAGGAAAAGGCTCAGAATTCCGAGCCCACCCGCTGGCGGTGATGCAGGGCAGTCTGGAGCGACTGCTGATGCTGACATCTGGTCCGGACTGAAGGACCTGACAACGATTACGGACATGTCGTCTACTGTCACTGCATATGATTCTCTCAACATTGAAAGAATGGTGGAGGATTATATGAGTGACCGCATCCAAGTAGGCACGTCACACAGTCCGTACTTATACTGGCAGGAAAAAGAGGCAATTTGGAGGCCCTTGCACAAACTGGCTTTATTCTACCTAAGTTGCCCTCCCACAAGTGTGTACTCCGAAAGAGTGTTTAGTGCCGCCGCTCACCTTGTCAGCAATCGGCGTACGAGGTTACATCCAGAAAATGTGGAGAAGATGATGTTCATTAAAATGAATTATAATCAATTCCTCCGCGGAGACATTGACCAGCAGCAATTGCCTCCACAAAGTACACAGGGAGCTGAGATGGTGGATTCCAGTGGGGACGAATTGATAATCTGTGAGGAGGGGGATGTACACGGTGATATATCGGAGGGTGAAGATGAGGTGGACATCTTGCCTCTGTAGAGCCAGTTTGTGCAAGGAGAGATTAATTGCTTCTTTTTTGGGGGGGGTCCAAACCAACCCGTCATATCAGTCACAGTCGTGTGGCAGACCCTGTCACTGAAATGATGGGTTGGTTAAAGTGTGCATGTCCTGTTTTGTTTATACAACATAAGGGTGGGTGGGAGGGCCCAAGGATAATTCCATCTTGCACCTCTTTTTTCTTTTCTTTTTCTTTGCATCATGTGCTGATTGGGGAGGGTTTTTTGGAAGGGACATCCTGCGTGACACTGCAGTGCCACTCCTAGATGGGCCCGGTGTTTGTGTCGGCCACTAGGGTCGCTAATCTTACTCACACAGCTACCTCATTGCGCCTCTTTTTTTCTTTGCGTCATGTGCTGTTTGGGGAGGGTTTTTTGGAAGGGACATCCTGCGTGACACTGCAGTGCCACTCCTAGATGTGCCCGGTGTTTGTGTCGGCCACTAGGGTCGCTAATCTTACTCACACAGCTACCTCATTGCGCCTCTTTTTTTCTTTGCGTCATGTGCTGTTTGGGGAGGGTTTTTTGGAAGGGACATCCTGCGTGACACTGCAGTGCCACTCCTAGATGTGCCCGGTGTTTGTGTCGGCCACTAGGGTCGCTAATCTTACTCACACAGTCAGCTACCTCATTGCGCCTCTTTTTTTCTTTGCGTCATGTGCTGTTTGGGGAGGGTTTTTTGGAAGGGCCATCCTGCGTGACACTGCAGTGCCACTCCTAGATGGGCCCGGTGTTTGTGTCGGCCACTAGGGTCGCTAATCTTACTCACACAGCTACCTCATTGCGCCTCTTTTTTTCTTTGCGTCATGTGCTGTTTGGGGAGGGTTTTTTGGAAGGGACATCCTGCGTGACACTGCAGTGCCACTCCTAGATGGGCCCGGTGTTTGTGTCGGCCACTAGGGTCGCTTATCTTACTCACACAGCGACCTCGGTGCAAATTTTAGGACTAAAAATAATATTGTGAGGTGTGAGGTATTCAGAATAGACTGAAAATGAGTGTAAATTATGGTTTTTGAGGTTAATAATACTTTGGGATCAAAATGACCCCCAAATTCTATGATTTAAGCTGTTTTTTAGTGTTTTTGGAAAAAAACACCCGAATCCAAAACACACCCGAATCCGACAAAAATAATTCGGTGAGGTTTTGCCAAAACGCGTTCGAACCCAAAACACGGCCGCGGAACCGAACCCAAAACCAAAACACAAAACCCGAAAAATTTCAGGCGCTCATCTCTACCAAGTAGACCACATTCCGAGTGGTGCAGGTGATAAAATCATTAATCTTCATTTTCTTAGCATTTATCACTACTTCCGTGTATTTCCAGGTTGTATCCTTCACACTGCAACAGATGATACAGTTCCCACAATGGTGGAAACTGGAAACCTTTTGTTCTTCTTAGGTAGTTCCAACACACTGTGTACAAGATGATTCTTCAAGTTCTTGTATTTTCTGAACATAAAGTAGGGTCTTTCTGGAATATGGTCTTTGAGTATCGGATCTCTTTGAAGGAGATGCCAGTGTTTTTTGAAGATAAATCCCACTTGCTTGCATTGGCTATCATATCTTGTTGTGAAGGACCATTTCTCTCTATTGGTTTTCTGTGACAAAGTACTTGGCTCTGTAATTTTTGGTAGCAACACTCTGTCTCTTTCTCTTGTTTCTTCCATAATTACCTCTAATTCTGCTGGTTTGTATCCCTTCTCCACAAAATTCTCTTTCATCCATTCCATTTGTTCTAAACATGCATTGGTGTTGCTACAATTGCATTTGACCCTCAGAAACTGACTTTTTGGCACTCCGTTAAGCCAAAGTGCATGATGCTGACTGTTTGTGGGAATGAAAGCGTTACAATCTGTAGGTTTGTGATATGTTTTAGTTTGGATAGTACCTTCGGTGATGTAGATTCTTAAGTTCAAAAAGTTTATTTCTTCTTTGCTGTAAACCAAAGTGAAGTGAAGGTTGAATTCATTGGTGTTTAATGACTGAAAAAATTATTTTAAGGAGTCTTCAGTCCCTGTCCACATTAGGAGGACATCATTGATGTAACGATACCACTTCAACAAGTGTGTGCCCCAAGTTACACCTGCATATATGGTTTTCTCTTCCCAGTAATCCATAAACAAATTAGCATAACTTGGGGCAAACTGTGTCCCCATTGCTGTCCCCATCTTTTGAATAAAGAAGTCCCAATTAAAATAGAAAAAGTTATGGGTGAGGATGAACTCAATCCCCTCTATTATGAAATTCTTCTTTTCATCAGGGTACCACTTGATCGCTTCTAGGCCTATCTGGTGGTTTATTCTGGTGTATAATGCCGTCACATCGGCCGATGCTAATATACATCCTACTTTCCATTCGAAGGTCCTCAGCTTCCTTAAGGTATCTCCTGTGTCCTTTAGGCATGAATTCCTGTGCACAACTAGTGGTTGTAAGAGTGAGTCAATCATAGAGGAAAGGTTTGAGATCAGACTGTTCATCCCAGTGATGATTGGACATCCTGTGGGCTTCCTAGTATCCTTGTGAAGCTTGGGAAGGATATAGATGGTGGGGGTGATGGGATTAGGGATATACATAAATTTGCATTCTTCTTTGGTTATTCCTCCCAATTCTAAGTGTTTTTGGAGCAGCTTTTTACATTTTTCGGTAACAGATGGTGTTGGATCATTCCTCATTTTGGTATACGTACCTGCATCTGAAAGCTGTCTGTTAATCTCTGCAATGTAGTCCGTCTTGTCAAGAATAGCTATTCCTCCCCCCTTATCACAAGGTTTTATAACGATGGATTCATCCTCTCCAAGTGACTGGATTAGTAGTCTCTCTTTCTTAGGTTAGATCTGCATTTAGGTTTCTACAATTTACCCAAGTCTTCAAGTACTGCTTTAGAAAAAACATGAATTAATGGCCCCTTTATATGGGTAGGATAGAACGTCGATTTTTTTCTTCATTTTCTTTGTATGTCCTTCCTATGTTTCTGGTGTGTTGTTTGCAGATGGATCCTGATTTCGCATGGCAAAGAACTTTTCAAAGTAATTTTCCTGACAAATTTGTGTACATCCTCAAATTTATTAAACAGTTCCATATGGGATGTAGGAGCAAATTTCAAGTTTTCATGCCTTGTACATGATTGTCCCTTTAAATAAACATCCGAGTTTGGTGGACATCCCACATGGGTATGTAATGGTATGTAACGGTATGCCAGTGGCTGGGATCCCACCAAACGTGGACTTACATCCTCGCATTTGTGCTTGCTCACATAATCCTCTGAAATTTAATTTTCTGCTGCCCCGGAATCCAGGAGTGTAGAGAGGGTAACATACTTGGAAGGGAACTTGACAGTTACTGCGATAACTGAGTCAAATATTTGCAGAGAGTGGCTCAATACTGCTAATCTCACCTCTCCTCCAGTAACTAGATCATTTGGGACAGGAATCTAGAGTGTGGCCCGCATCGCCACATACATACAGAGGTTAGATTGGCGATCTCCCTACTGGTCTTTGGCTGAAATTCAAAATCTGTTGACTTGCATAGGCTACTTTTGCAAATGTGGAGAACTTGGACGAGGGAAGTGATGAAACCTTCTTAACTTCTGGAACTGTATGATATATTGGAAATTGATTTGCAGCCTTGTCATAGCCTCATTTTATCACTGGAAGCTAAGGAGGCTTATGGAAGGTGGCAGTAAACTCTGGTAATAGGGAATCTGACATCTCCCACAATGGAGACAACCACTTGAGAGCTCAACCAGTAAGAAGTGACATGATGTAGGCAATTTGTGTCTTGGCAGCAGGGAAGTTAGCGGCTTGAAGGGTAAAATGCAAATGCAAATCGCATTGACTTAGAAACTTGTAACCCAATTTTGAACTTGTTAGGAGTTGGCAAGTGTAACTGGGTTGCTGGTGAAGGAGCTGCAGGTACTATGCTGTCGGAAGAACCTGCAGAAGGTGCTGGAGGCCAAGATCAAGAGATAGAGATTTGGAATTCCTACTGACATGCTGAAAGTTCATGTAGTCCCGAGCCAATTGCTGGTGCTTAGCCTCTAATTTCTCCAAACAAGTTGCTATTGTCTGCAGCAAGTCTGCATTCATTCCTGTACTGCCTGTCAGATCAAGTTGGCCACTGCAAACTGTCATGGATATGTTTGTCTGTGGAACCAGACTAGGAGTCTTGGCTGGAACGAAGTCAGAGCAGAAACTGGCAGGTCTGATGTAATTCTTCTTCATACATCAGAGCAGATTAGGAGTAGTGAAATGGAACCAGGACTTCTAGGTGAGAGCTGTTGCGCAGACATGACAGTCCTGACAATTTAGGACACCAGAGCAAAGAAGAACTAGAAGGCACAGCACCAAACTAAAGTTGGATAGAGTTGAGTCAGAGTCTTATTCAGAATACAGATGCACCACGCTCCATCTGTGCTTGAGTGCGCCCACCTAGGCATGCCCATCGCAGCGTCTGGGGCACATGCACCTCCGTAATGCACACGCATCCTATTCACTTTAATGGGAGGGTCTCTGTGCACTCCAGTAGCGGGTTTAGGCACCGGATTGCTAGTCCTGCTGGGTGTGCATGTCTGCGATGGAGCTGCACTAGATGAGTGCAGCTCCATCTCTAGCTCTGGAGCCAGGATTGAACTAGATTAGCTGGATAGCTCGGACTCCAGGATTAAACCACAATAGTCTGCATAGCTTGGGCACCAGGATTGAGTCAAAATAGCTGGGTAGCTTGGACACCGAGATTGAACTGAAATAGATGGATAGCTTGGACACAGGGATTGAACCAGTATAACTGGATAACTCGAACACCGAGATTGAAGTGGATAGCTGGATAGTTTGGACACTGGAATTGAACTGAAATAGACTGAATAGCTTACACACTGGGATTGAATAGAATATCTGGATAGCTTGGACACTGGGATTGAACCGTAATAACTGGACATCTTGGACACTGGGATTGAACCAGGATAGCTGGATAGCTCAGACACCGGGATTGAACTGGAAAAGCTGGATAGCTTCTACAGTGGGTTTGAACCAGAATAGCTGTGTAGCTTGGACACCAATATTGAACCGGAATTGCTGGATAGATTGGAAACCAGGATTGAACCAGAATAGCTGGAGCCAAGAGCGCAGGAGATGGATATTGTGCAAATAGTCTCAATCCTGGAGTAGATGCAGTAGAACACAGCTAGAATGCAGGATGGGAAAGACAACATTGCACTGGCACCATTTGGATGCAGGGATACCTCTGTATACCCCCTGCCTCTCTACGATTGGGTGAGCCCGAAGGAAGGTGAATCCTGAATCACCATTTGAGATACAGTGGTCAGATGACTTTCTCCAAGATAACTGAGATGACTGTGCCAAGGGACCAGTGCCAGCGGGAAGCACCACATGTGGATGTCATGATCACCACTGACCTTCCTGGAACTGAACAGCCACTCTGCCTTATATCCCCTGCCAATCTCTGTGGGCCTGATTCACTAAACCTTGGGGGGAGGTAAAGTGGACAGAGATAAAGTACCAGCCACCCAGCTCCTATCTGTCATTTTTCAAACCCAGCCTGTGACATGGCAGTTAGGAGCGGATTGGCTAGTACTTTTATCTCCATCCACTTTATCTTCATCCAAAGCTTAGTAAATACACCCCTATGTCAGAATTAAAAAAGTAAACCTAACATGATGCTGCCATCCATAAAGAACGAAGTTGAAGCCATGTCTTCTTTTTTTTTTAACAATATTTAATTCAGTGGATAATAGGCATTATTTAAATGACATACTCAGAGGTCCATACTAAGCAACACAGGTACAAATAACAACAGTAAACGTAGAAAAACATAGTGAAATATCTTACAAAGAAAATTTTTATATGTGAAGACCTCTTGGAGGATAAAGAGGAGAAAGAAGAAAAGGGGGGGGGGGGGGGTAAATGAATAGATTGTATCCAATTAGCCATGATAAAACATCTGGTGCATAAAACATTTTCATAATGTTTCTTGATATTTTACCGAAATTTGTTTTCCAGGCTAACCAATTTGGATCACTCGTAAAAATATAAAATTATCTCACGAAAACACAGGTTTAGTGAAACATGCGTGTTTTTGCAGGCTGCAGCGCAAATGGGGCTGTTTTTGGTAATTTGGTTTCGCCTGCCTGAGGTAGCTGAAATAAAATCCCTGATAAGATGTGGCAAGCGCTGGCTTATTGGGGCTAATTGAATAGGGGGAGGGGAGTGAACCGTCTGGACCCATCCTAAATACCTGTAAAGAATGAAGTCATGCCTTAACAAAACGTTCTTAGATTTGTATCTGAAAAGGTGTATCTTAAGGATAAATGTAAGTCAAAATTGGATTTATCTGTAAGGGAGCATTGTTGACTAATATATCCATGTCCTTATTATACTCAATGTTTGCAGGTTAATAAAGCAGCTTTACTTATTCAAAGAAAACGTGTTTGTTAGGGGCCTGGAGTTAAAAATCAAATACTGTATGTAACACAAACCTTTAGAATTATCCTCCACACTGAACCCACTCACTTTCTTCAGTATTGAAAACAAACTTAAAGTGTGTGTTGCCCATACTTGCCTACTCTCCCAAAAAGGCCGGGAGGCTCCCGAAAATCGGGTGGCACTCCTGCCCCCCGCGGAAGTAGGCAAGTCTCCCGCATGCTGCTCAATCTCCACTGCTCCCCGCTGCTCCCCACCGCTTACAGCATCCCCCCAGCTCACTTCAGCATACCATCACACAGAATGGGCGGGGCGATGACGCAAATCACGTCACCATAGCCCCTCCCCCTTCTTTTACAATGCCGGTAATGTGTACTGCCTCCTCCACGCCCCCGTACCACCTCCTACACGCCCCTCCTATGTGACCAGGCTGCTCCCTTCCGGAGGGAGCAGCCTGAATGTAGGCAACTATGTTGTTGCCATTCTAACATTACACACTCTAACATCTCTTATTATTACCATATATTTACATAGTGCACACATATTCTGCAGTGCTTTACAGAGAATGTTTGGTCATTCACCTGCACCAGTGGAGCTTACAATCTGTGTTCCCTACCACATGTACACGCATATACACTTAGGTTATTTTTTGGTTGGGAGTCAATTAAACTACTAAGTACTAACAGTATATTTTTTGATTGTGGAAGAAAACCAGAGTGCCCAGAGGAAACCCACACAAGCACATGGAAACAATTCAAACTCCACACAGATGCGGCCATGGTGGGAATCTAACCTATGACCTCAGTGCTGTGAGGCAGTGATGCTAACCATCTAGTGCTACTACCACCTTGTAGTGAGGTACTCGACTACAGTTAAGGCCACCTTGGCCAGGAAGGAGGAACTAATAATGTTGTTTTTTTACCTCAAAATGTATATCTTAATTTGCCCATGTTTCGTGTGTTGGTAATGTAAGAAACTTGAGGGAAACTGGAGAAGGCAGAGTGCTTGCGTGATAGGTAGTGGGATGAATGTAAGATACTTATATGACTACTATATTTTTTAACCACAGAGCCACATAATGTCTATTGGTGCTTGTGAATAAGTTTACTTTTAAGACCTACTTTTTTTGTGATTTATACTAGTGATGAGCGTGTTCGGTTTCTCGGAAACCGAACCCCCCCGAACTTCACCCTTTTTACACGGGTCCGAGCCATACTCGGATTCTCCCGTATGGCTCGGGTAACCCGAGCGCGCCCGAACGTCATCATCCCGCTGTCGGATTCTCGCGAGATTCGGATTCTATATAAGCAGCCGTGCGTCGCCGCCATTTTCACTCGTGTATTGGAAATGTTAGGGAGAGGACGTGGCTGGCGTCCTCTCCGTTTATGTTGATGCATTGCAAATATTTTGTGCTTGCTTATTATTTAATTGTGGGGACTGGGGAGCAGCTGTATATAGGAGGAGTACAGTGCAGAGTTTTGCTGACAGTGACCACCAGTAATACGTTGTCTGCCTGAAAAACACTCCATATCTGTGCTCAGTGTGCTGCATATATCTGTGCTCACACTGCTTAATTGTGGGGACTGGGGAGCAGCTGTATTATATAGAAGTAGTACAGTGCAGAGTTTTTCTGACAGTGACCACCAGTATACGTTGTCTGCCTGAAAAACACTCCATATCTGTGCTCAGTGTGCTGCTTTATTGTGGGGACTGGGGACCACCAGTATAATATTATATAGGAGGAGTACAGTGCAGAGTTTTGCTGACCAGTGACCACCAGTATATAATATATAGCATTACGGTACAGTAGGCCACTGCTGTATCTACCTCTGTGTCGTCATTAAGTATACTATCCATCTACATTCTATACCTGTGGTGCATTTTAGTTTTGCAGTTTGCTGACACAGTGACCACCAGTATACTATATATAGCAGTACGGTACGGAAGGCCACTGCTGTACCTACCTCTGTGTCGTCATTAAGTATACTATCCATCTACATTCTATACCTGTGGTGCATTTTAGTTTTGAAGTTTGCTGACACAGTGACCACCAGTATACTATATATAGCAGTACGGTACGGAAGGCCACTGCTGTACCTACCTCTGTGTCGTCATTAAGTATTCTATCCATCTACACTCTATACCTGTGGTGCATTTCAGTTTTGCAGTTTGCTGACACAGTGACCACCAGTATACTATATATAGCAGTACGGTACGGAAGGCCACTGCTGTACCTACCTCTGTGTCGTCATTAAGTATACTATCCATCTACATTCTATACCTGTGGTGCATTTTAGTTTTGCAGTTTGCTGACACAGTGACCACCAGTATACTATATAAAGCAGTACGGTACGGAAGGCCACTGCTGTACCTACCTCTGTGTCGTCATTAAGTATACTATCCATCTACATTCTATACCTGTGGTGCATTTTAGTTTTGCAGTTTGCTGACACAGTGACCACCAGTATATATAGCAGTACGGTACGGAAGGCCACTGCTGTACCTACCTCTGTGTCGTCAAGTATACTATCCATCCATACCTGTGGTGCATTTCAGTTTTGCATTACGGTACAGTAGGCCACTGCTCTACCTACCTCTGTGTCGTCAAGTATACTAGCTTAGTCACACAGCGACCTTGGTGCGCCTCTTTTTTTCTTTGCATCATGTGCTGTTTGGGGACAATTTTTTTGAAGTGCCATCCTGCCTGACACTGCAGTGCCACTCCTAGATGGGCCAGGTGTTTGTGTCGGCCACTTGTGTCGCTTATCTTAGTCACACAGCGACCTTGGTGCGCCTCTTTTTTTCTTTGCATCATGTGCTGTTTGGGGACAATTTTTTTGAAGTGCCATCCTGCCTGACACTGCAGTGCCACTCCTAGATGGGCCAGGTGTTTGTGTCGGCCACTTGTGTCGCTTATCTTAGTCACACAGCGACCTTGGTGCGCCTCTTTTTTTCTTTGCATCATGTGCTGTTTGGGGACAATTTTTTTGAAGTGCCATCCTGTCTGACACTGCAGTGCCACTCCTAGATGGGCCAGGTGTTTGTGTCGGCCACTTGTGTCGCTTAGCTTAGCCATCCAGCAACCTCGGTGCAAATTTTAGGACTAAAAATAATATTGTGAGGTGTGAGGTGTTCAGAATAGACTGGAAATGAGTGGAAATTATGGTTATTGTGGTTAATAATACTATGGGATCAAAATGACCCCCAAATTCTATGATTTAAGATGTTTTTTAGTTTTTTTTGTTAAAAAACACCCGAATCCGACAAAAAAATTTCGGTGAGGTTTTGCCAAAACGCGTCCGAATCCAAAACACGGCCGCGGAACCGAATCCAAAACCAAAACACAAAACCCGAAAAATGTCCGGTGCACATCACTAATTTTTACCTGTATGAAGTATTGTATAGCTTGTTAAAAATTAGTGATGTGCACCGGACATTTTTCGGGTTTTGTGTTTTGGTTTTGGATTCGGTTCCGCGGCCGTGTTTTGGATTCCGACGCGTTTTGGCAAAACCTCACCGAAATTTTTTTGTCTGATTCGGG
This sequence comes from Pseudophryne corroboree, assembly GCF_028390025.1. Classification (NCBI taxonomy): domain Eukaryota; kingdom Metazoa; phylum Chordata; class Amphibia; order Anura; family Myobatrachidae; genus Pseudophryne; species Pseudophryne corroboree. Next base: position 380,693,779 of record NC_086448.1, read on the forward strand.
TGTGTTTTGGATTCGGGTTTTTTTTTACAAAAAAACCCTAAAAAACAGCTTAAATCATAGAATTTGGAGGTCATTTTGATCCCATAGTATTATTAACCTCAATAACCATAATTTCCACTCATTTCCAGTTTATTCTGAACACCTCACACCTCACAATAATATTTTTAGTCCTAAAATTTGCACCGAGGTCGCTGGATGGCTAAGCTAAGCGACACAAGTGGCCGACACAAATACCTGGCCCATCTAGGAGTGGCACTGCAGTGTCAGGCAGGATGGCACTTCAAAAAAAATAGTCCCCAAACAGCACATGATGCAAAGAAAAAAAGAGGCGCACCAAGGTCGCTGTGTGACTAATCTAAGCGACACAAGTGGCCGACACAAACACCTGGCCCATCTAGGAGTGGCACTGCAGTGTCAGGCAGGATGGCACTTCAAGAAAATTGTACCCAAACAGCACATGATGCAAAGAAAAAAAGAGGCGCACCAAGGTCGCTGTGTGACTAAGCTAAGCGACACAAGTGGCCGACACAAACACCTGGCCCATCTAGGAGTGGCACTGCAGTGTCAGGCAGGATGGCACTTCAAAAAAATTGTCCCCAAACAGCACATGATGCAAAGAAAAATTAAAGAAAAAAGAGGTGCAAGATGGAACCTTGGGCCCTCCCACCCACCCTTATGTTGTATAAACAGTACATGCACACTTTAACGAACCCATCATTTCAGCGACAGGGTCTGCCACACGACTGTGACTGAAATGACTGGTTGGTTTGGGCCCCCACCAAAAAAAGAAGCAATCAATCTCTCCTTGCACAAACTGGCTCTACAGAGGGAAGATGTCCACCTCATCATCATCCTTCGATTCCTCACCCCTTTCACTGTGGACATCCCCCTCCTCACAGATGATTAATTCGTCCCCACTGGAATCCACCATCTCAGGTCCCTGTGTACTTTGTGGAGGCAATTGCTGCTGGTGAATGTCTCCACGGAGGAATTGATTATAATTCATTTTGATGAACATCATCTTCCCCACATTTTCTGGAAGTAACCTCGTACGCCGATTGCTGACAAGGTGAGCGGCTGCACTAAACACTCATTCGGAGTACACACTGGAGGGAGGGCAACTTAGGTAGAATAAAGCAAGTTTGTGCAAGGGCCTCCAAATTGCCTCTTTTTCCTGCCAGTATACGTACGGACTGTCTGACGTGCCTACTTGGATGCGGTCACTCATATAATCCTCCACCATTCTTTCAATGGTGAGAGAATCATATGAAGTGACAGTAGACGACATGTCAGTAATCGTTGGCAGGTCCTTCAGTCCGGACCAGATGTCAGCACTCGCTCCAGACTGTCCTGCATCACCGCCAGCGGGTGGGCTCGGAATTCTTAGCCTTTTCCTCGCACCCCCAGTTGCGGGAGAATGTGAAGGAGGAGATGTTGACGGGTCACGTTCTGCTTGACTTGACAATTTTCTCACCAGCAGGTCTTTGAACCTCTGCAGACTTGTGTCTGCCGGAAAGAGAGATACAATGTAGGTTTTAAATCTAGGATCGAGCACGGTGGCCAAAATGTAGTGCTCTGATTTCAACAGTTTGACCACCCGTGAATCCTTGTTAAGCGAATTAAGGGCTCCATCCACAGGTCCCACATGCCTAGCGGAATCGCTCCATTTTAGCTCCTCCTTCAATGTCTCCAGCTTCTTCTGCAAAAGCCTGATGAGGGGAATGACCTGATTCAGGCTGGCAGTGTCTGAACTGACTTCACGTGTGGCAAGTTCAAAGGGTTGCAGAACCTTGCACAACGATGAAATCATTCTCCACTGCGCTTGAGTCAGGTGCATTCCCCCTCCTTTGCCTATATCGTGGCCAGATGTATAGGCTTGAATGGCCTTTTGCTGCTCCTCCATCCTCTGAAGCATATAGAGGGTTGAATTCCACCTCGTTACCACCTCTTGCTTCAGATGATGGCAGGGCAGGTTCAGGACTGTTTGGTGGTGCTCCAGTCTTCT